>NC_043740.1:817322-844860 GCF_004337985.1 Pyricularia pennisetigena
CCCCCCCCCCCCCACTCCACTTTCATCTTTGTCCAACAGGATGATCGCCGATTCCGGAATCCCAACAAACGTCAAATCAGGAACGGACATGCAGCTTATGGAGGGAGTTACATTACGATTTGGTAAGGCAATAGCAAACAGATGGCTGCCAGCATTTGCTTGCATGAATAATGTGAGACCGTTGCATACACCGAACATACACGACAGGGATCCGCCAGGGAATTCATATTCGCCAATGGGGCATCATGGTCTAGTATCTTCCCCTGCTCACAATGGAGCGTCAGGGGTGGTTATTATGTGCTCCATGAAGCACTGCTTGGCTCAGGCCATGGTCTTAGGTTCAAGCAAACTTTTGTCGTCAACTCTGTTTTAGTTTGCGTGAAGCACAAGATCGTATTTCAGGGCGTCTCTTCCCACGCCTCTCATACTCATGTTTGTGCCGCACAAAGACATCCACTCTACCTTTGAGCAATGCTCAGCCCTCCTTAGACTTGCCTACCTTTACCTTATTGCTACTCTCGTTTCAGTCCAAGCGATATCACCTGCTGTTGTTGAGTTTGCCATGGAGTCAGTCAACGGCAGTTTGGGAAACCTTTCGACCATCATCATCGGGAATATCTTTCCCATGGTCCAGAATGCCTGCAAGTTCGATTGGCATGAGCAGGGACTGTACATCTTGTCGTGGCTTCAGCAGCTGAAAATGTCCCTCCCCTCATCGCTGCATCAGCTGAGGACATCCTCTCAGCTGTCCCTCTTGCTGAGTCCTTACGCCGCCCTCCTGGGCACCACCCTCTTGGTCTGGTATGTCGGAACCAGCGTAGCTGCGTGGATTCGACTACGTCATTTCCCGGCCGCCTCTTGGCTGGCAAACTTCTCGTACCTCTGGCTGGCCAAGACGACATACAGCGGCAGGCAGTATTGGGTGCACCGGGACCTGAACCGCAAGCACAAGAGCCCTCTCGTGCGCATCGGGCCCAACGAGCTCATCACCGACGACCCTGACATCATCCGGCGCGTCAGCGCGGCGCGGAGCGGCTACGTGCGCGACACTTGGTACATCACTGGCCGCTTCAACCCCTACCACGACAACATGTTCACGGTGCTGGAGCCCAAGGCGCACAAGCAGTTCAAGTCGCGCACCATGCACGCCTACAGCGGCCGCGAGCTGCCCGACTTTGAGGCCGGCATCGACGAGCAGGTCCAGATGCTCGTGGACACGCTGCAGCGCAAATACGCCGCCCCTGCCAAGCCGACCGCCAAGGGTCGTCAAGGTGCCCTGCTCGATCTCGGGCCGATCTCGTGCTACTTCACCATGGACGTCATCACGCGGCTGGGATTCGGGCAGGAGTTTGGCTACCTGCAGTCCGAAACGGACCTGTACAACTTCCTTGGGGGCGTAAAGGATCTGTGGCCCCGCATGTCCACGTCGGCAGACGTACCTTGGATCCGCAAGGTCCTGTTCTCCAAGTTCTTTCTGAAAATTATCGGCCCCGGGCCAAAGGACAAGAACGGCTTTGGCGCCTTGATGGCGTGAGTAGGATATTGTTGCCCTTTGCACTTGCATGTTACCCGGCCCACACCCTCTGTATTGTGTAACTAACGGTCAGCGATGCGCAGGGTGGCTGAACACCACGTTGGCAAGCGTTTCCACGAAGGCGCTGACTCGAAGAAGGACATGCTTGTAAGTTCTCTCCACCATCCAAGTAGGCCATAGACGGCCAGCCCCAGATTTTCAGTCCACCCACCTAATTTTTGCCACCCCGTTTCCAACCCCCTCAACACCCTTTCCAAAATCACCGCAGGCTGACGAGTGCAACCCCCCACCCCCCAGAGCTCCTTTATCCACCACGGCCTCAACCAGACAGAATGCGAGGTGGAGGGTCTCTTCATGGTCGTGGCGGGTACCGAAAGCACTGCCTCGGCCATAAGGTGCGTGCTGGTGCACACCATGTCGACGCCAGAGGTGTACATGCAGCTCAAGGCCGAGATCGCCAGCGCGGTGCGCTCCGGCGCAGCCTCGTCCCCCATCATCAAGAACGAGGAGGCGGTGCGCCTGCCGGTGCTGCAGGCCGTCATCTACGAGGGTCTGCGCATGCGGCCGCCGCTGCTGGGCCTGCTGCCCAAAGTGGTCCCCGAGGGCGGGGACACGCTGGCCGGCCACCACGTACCCGCCGGCACCGCCGTCTGCACCAACACCTCGTCGCTGCTGCGATCTGAAGCCCTCTTTGGTCCCGATCCGGACGTGTTTCGCCCCGCCCGCTTCCTAGACCTGCAGGACCCCGAGGCGCGCGCAGCCATGCAGCGCAACGTCGAGCTTGCCTTTGGGTCTGGCCAGTGGCAGTGCGTGGGCAAGACCATCGCCTTTATGGAGCTTCACAAGGTCGTCTTTGAGGTGAGCGAGACCGTTGCCCCATTATTCGTCAACTCTAGACTCCGCAGCGTTTGCAAAAAAANNAAAAAAAAAAAAAAAAAAAAAAAAAAAAAAAAAAAAAAACAAAAAAAAAAAACTCCATCCTTACCATCTACTGACCCCGGAGTAAAAGCTCTTCCGCCGGTTTGACCTGCAGCTGGTCCGCCCCCTGAAGCCCTGCGACGTCCTTAGCTATGGGGTTTTCCTTGAATCAAACTTGATGGTCAGGGTGACAGAGGCGGCTTAGGTGGGAGGCGGACACGTGTGGACTATCATGGCAGCCCATCTCTTTTGTTTCTCATAGCAGAAGCGGACCAAGACGATCTTTTTTTTCTTGTTTTGTTAAGGCAGCTGTCTTATCGCCCAAAGTAACGTTTTGCTAGTTTTCTCCTTGCTCGCTCGCTGCTCTGCCATTGTCCGACTTTTGTGATTTGACATAGTGCTCGACCATCTCGTATGGTGATTTCTGTTTTGTGCTAGGCTTCTCTCCATAATCTTGGTTCCCCGCCCTCCACTTTGCCGATATCCTTGCCCGATCTGAACATTTGCATATGCGCTGTAATAGGACCCATAGTCAGTAATCTCCTGTCCTGCAAGTGTTGAAAAAGAAGCCCCAGCGGCTCTGTGACGTACATTCAAGACACCCTCAATAATACCCGGTCAGTGTCTTCCCGGAAGATTGTTCGGCAAGACTGCAAGCATCGAGAGCCGATATATTGCCGAGAGCCTATATATTATCAAAAGGCAATGATGCCCAACTCACGGGACTACTACACTGCATCGGACCCCCAGGCTCCTTATTTGCATACAATCACTGACTCTGGCCCACTCTCGCCCACTGCCCGCTGCAGGTTGTTGGAGCACACCGAATCTTCCACCCGGAGAAACACAAACTAAACTACGTACAGTAGGGGTGGGGGATTATACGCACTGCATCGTGTGCTGCGCCCCGCTCCCGTAGAATATATAAACAGTAGCATGTAAGGACGCTGAGATGCGATCGGGAAATGACGCAATCAAAATCATGCGATTTTGAACATGGAAATGTGATCATGCAATTGTGGACCCTGTATTTCTCCGTTGATGTGTAGTATCCAACTACATTAAGTACATTGCATAGGAATGTGCATGGTACGCAGTAGTTGCTGATTTCCTGACTCGGCCGAAATCTCTAGCCCTCGGCCACGTAGCATGGGTCCGCCGTTACTCCACTGCAACTAAGCAAATCAACATTTGCTTGTTTCTCTCGGCGCCGGTGGCGAGATGCGTCCTAGTGACCTGCCGCTGTAAAGTTTAAGTGCTCGAATTGTGAAATATGGGGCAGCAAAACTTGATTAAACTCTATGGTAGATACTTGATCCACGGGCGGGACGGCTCGCTCCCGGTGGAGTTTGTCACAGGAAACATTCTTGGGTCTAGCCACCAATCTGCGCTTGCTATTTGCAATATACCCACTTACACGGTTACACCATACTCAACAGATATTTATTCAGCTAGCATCCTGTTTCTTCTGGCTCTGAGCAGTAAAAGCTGGCCTTGGCCGGCGATAATGCATGTCGCCAGAACTCTATTCCCACCATCACCAATTATCGGCTGTCTATGGCAAATACAAAGTAACATCTTCAGCACTTTCCAAAATGCCCATCGAAAGTGCATGAATCGGAGTGCTGCCTGCCTTTTTTTTTTTTTTTTGTTCTACCGTGCATCTGGTACTGACTCAAGTCTTGCCGGGCCTGCTACCTCCGGTTCCTTTATGCAAATCGGAATACCCTCGGTGAAGAAAAGCTCACTGCCAGCTACCTTGATGCAACCTTGATTGACGTCCCAGCCGCGAGTACAACACAGCATAGTTTACGTGGGGGTTTTTTTTTTGGCAATGGGCTCCACAATTGAATATAAGTTCTCTGGCTAAGACATAAATATCTGCTGAAACAAGATAATAGTGTTATTATCATTGCAATTTCGAGGGGTTTTTCAGTCCATAAAAGCTGAACTTGATATAGTGTACTCTTTAACACGCCTAGATGCTGATTAAGGACAAGCAGCTGTGAAACAATCTCGTTGCAAGTTCCCCGATGAAAAGGCCAATACTAAACAAGCAATTTTGCGACCAAAACTAGATTGTTTTCATCCCATACATTAGTGCTGATGTTTTAGCTGGCCCTGTGGTTCATATTTCCAAGGCAAAATCACAAGCAGACAAATTAATAACACTTTTTCCTATGTTTTTAAACGTGAAAATAGTAGAATTCAACCATTTCCAAGGCAGCTGGGTATTAGAGAACTCGATTTGTGTATCCCGAAACCCTTTTCAAGTTTCACGTAAATGTTAAATTTGAGGTTTCGTGGTTACAGGTGTTACAAGCTTTATATGCGAAAGTGTTTTTTCAGACGTACACATGAAATTCTAGTCAATTTTATCATTATTATCACACTTTGCATTTTACGTTGTTTCTTCCAAACACGCAACATGTATTTACAATTTCAAGTCATAGGAAAAATCAGTGTATAGCTAGTTAACTACTTCCTAGTACCCCCAGCCCCTTATTAAGTTTTTTTTACTTTGGTATCTTACACATTCTAATCGTAAATAATGTTCTTTTTGAAAGTTAGTTCTCCTATTGGCGTATATCTCCAACCGGCGTGTAAAATGACTAGTTTTACACAATAACGCCGTTATTACATCAAGTTAAACCTCCATAAAAACTGTAAACAGGCTGCTTATTAGTTTACATAATATTGTTTGTTATTTGTTGTAAACCTTGTTCAGCAAGCTAGTTCTTTCCGATGCAAAAGGTCATGCAGGCGCGCGACTCGTGCTTGTGGATGGGCGCTGGCGTTCCGGGAAGAGGGGGACTCGTTTATCCCGGTGTGGGAAATCACAGCATATCGCAGATCTCGATCTCCCCCGCAGCCATAAGTTCTGGTCTTCAGGTTTTGCCCCGTCTTTGTGGAGCAAGAAGAAAATTTGCCCTCTTTCTCCCCGGCAAGATCAATCCATTTTCCAGCCAGTCATTATCCCGTCGATGCAGACAACATTTCCTGTTTTTGTCCATCACGCAACTCCATCGCAACCTCGCTTCATACGTCTCTCAGTATTCCCACCAAAGGTCCTTTCAGCTTGAGGCTGCTCGAGGGCAAGGAACAAACCACGACCATGCTCAGCTTCCTGCTGTGTGTTCTCGCGACTCCAGTGCTGCTGGCTTGCGCACGCGGTTTTTACAATGTCTTTTTGCATCCCCTGCGCCGGTATCCAGGCCCGCTGCTGTACCGAGCGAGCTTCCTGCCGCTGATGCTCAAGCATTGCCAGGGCGACTCGACCCGGTACATTCAGAGCCTGCACAGACGATACGGGCCGGTCGTCCGCGTCGAACCCAACCTGCTGAGCTTTGCCGATGGTCAGTCGTGGCAAGACATCTACGGGTATCGCAAGACAGGGCCCGAGGCCCAGACGAAGCCGCGTGGTAACTTGCCCAAGCCGACGTTCGGCGTTCGTAAGAATTTGAACGGCATTTCGGACATAGTTAGCTTCTGTCCAACTCTCTTGTTTAATTTCTTTTGAGTACAAGTTAGAGCTGGATTCTCACACGACATGTTCAACAGATCAACGCCAACGAAGATGACCATAAGCGCATGCGGAGGGTCATGAACCACATGTTTGCCCCGGGGGCTCTGACGAAGGAGGAACCGCTTGTCCAGCGCTATGTGGACAAGATGGTTGACCGCCTTCGTGACAAGGCAATTCGAGACGAAGAAGTCGACATGGTCATGTGGTTCAAGTATGTATCTGGCATGTTCTCAACCGACTGAAGTCGTGAGTGTGATCTGACAGAAAATCAAAGCTATACTACCTTTGATCTGTTGGGCGCGTTAGCCTTCGACCAAGACTTTGGCTGTCTGGAAAGCGGAGAGCTTCATGTATGTGCAGAGGTCATCACTCACGACAAAGAGCCCTTTCAAAACTGACTGCGCATTGTTATCAGCCATGGGTGATGAACGTTTTCAAGTCGCTCAAAAATGGATACTTGCAGAGGATGCTCAACCGCTTTCCATACCCGCTCAACAAGTTGGCTTTCAACTATTACAGCAATGCCACTCTCATCCAAGCCCGCAAGGACGAATTTGGGTTCGCCTTGGCTAGTGCGAAGCGGAGGATGGCCCGGGGTGTCGATGAGGGCAAGCATGATTTCATGAGCTATATGCTAAAGAATAACGACTCAAAAGGGTAAGTCATGCTGCAATCAAGCTTTTTTTTTTAGTATTTCTTGTTTGGCAGTTGTTGACCCGGATCAACTGTTTAGCATGTCCGAGGGTGAAATCATCAGCAATTCCGCCATCCTCATTATCGCCGGCAGTGAAACTAGTAAGGCACCAAAACCAGTCCCCCCCCTCCCCCTTTCTCGTTGCCTATTTTTCCATCAATATGACTAAAAGAAAGATTAGGTGCGACGTATCTCGCTGGTGTAACCTATCACCTTTGCGTGTACCCGGAAATCATGAAAAAACTGACAACCCTGATACGGTCGAGCTTCGCCACCGAAGCCGAGATTACATCGTCCTCGCTCGCCCAGCTGGAATACCTGACGGCGGTTCTCAAGGAGGCCGGACGTACATACCCCGCCTTGCCCTCCGGTATGGTATAAATCATAATTTCAGGCCTGCTGTTTGAACCGGCAATGTTTTAGCTGCGCGGACAGACTGCTGACTTTGTTATGCTATTTTTCTTTTGCAGGACAGCCGCGCCTTGTCACCGAGACCGGGGCCTTCATTTCCGGGGAGATGGTACCCAGTGGCACTCTTGTTTTCTCGCATCCCATGGGTTCAAGCATGGCACCTTTCAACTTTACAAACCCGGAGCAGTTTGTACCTGAGCGCTGGCTCAAGGAGCCGCCCTTCCCCTACAACAACGACAAGCTGGATGCTTCCATGCCGTTCGGGCTAGGTCCACGGTCTTGTATCGGGCAGAGGTACGTACAGCCACCATGCAAAAGGAAAATAAAAAACTCTGAATAGTTAAGCTTTATCAGGCTTCAAGCTCATCTAATCGTCTTTTAGTCTTGCTTGGATTGAGATGCGCCTCATCCTTGGGCGTCTGCTCTGGAACTTTGACCTCGCTCTCGATCCAGAGTGTAGCCGCTGGATTGAAGGCCACAAGGTTTTTCAAGTCTGGGAGAAGACACCGCTGAAAGTAAGGATTTCAGTGCGACAGGACCTTCCTGAGCGAAAGCAGTGATAGGAGCGTTTACGGGTCTATAGATTAGATTGGATGGGAAACAACCGGAAAGTATGGTAATTGGATCCAATCAAATGTCGCTGGACTCTACCAGACCGTATTTAGTTTTATGGTAGTTTGTATATTCGCTTGATCAATATATTTACTACAAAAAGTGTTTACCACGGTCTCATCCTGCCTGCCACTTGAAAACAAGAAAGCTCATGAATCAGAGAGTTACTGCAGGATTTGTGATACAAGTCGAAAATTGGCGTACAACAAGACCTGTTTTCTGCAATACCTTTTCACATTGTGCCAGCCTCATATGACCACAAACAGGACGCACAAATACCCTGCTGATAGAAGAGAAACGAAAGCATCCAAGGCTTACCGAGATGGGTATTACATAGTACCCGTAAATTCAGACATTCATTCTGCTCCGTCTTCTCGTCGACCTGGTCCCGTTTACTTCTCGTCGTCGCCCCACGATGCATGCACTGACTCGTTAAGCAATCCAGTAGTTGGCCATGCCAACACTGTCCAGCTGGACATTTCATCAGCAATCGTTCCGTGTTCACACTGTCGACATAGTAAAACTACATCGTGATTCAACCTAGACACATAAGAGAATTCCGGTCTTTAGCCGCTTTGGCGAACGGACGTGGCGAACGGACAGCAAGGTGTGGCCCCACAAGGCCAGCACGTTTGAGCTGATGCAATGTCACCGCAGCAGCCACAAACTCGATATGCATAATCTACCAGACAAGATGACTGATATTTGTAATATCAAAGTCAAAAATACGGGGCATGTATACCTCCGAGTTTGGCCCCTCAGAGCCAATGAAGCTGTGATGAAGGAGTGGCGAGATGGGGAAAATACCACCTCTCGAGGTCTCCGGCGGGGTAGCTTTGTTCTTAAGACGGAAAATGAGATGGCATATGGGAGAAAGGTCACTCTGCCCTTTGGGTAGCACAATTCCAGTGTGGTGGACTTTTGTTAATTTTTCTTGCTGCCGTCACACCATCCATTCTCCCAGAGCTTTCAACAACTCACTTGCTGCTAACTTAAGTTTTGTATACCACGCAAGATGTATGCCGCAAATTTGTTGGAAACAATGGGCAAGCTCACACCCAGCCACTTTGGCGCGGCTGTAACTTTTGCCGTGAGTTCTATCCGACCGCAGACAACAATGTCAAAATCAGATCTTGAATTGTGCTAACACAGGAGATGAGACTTTTTACTCGTGAGTCAGATTCTTCTTATTTTTGCTCTTCACGTACTTCGTATGAGAGTTTTTCATCCCCTGCGGCGGTACCCAGGGCCCTGGCTCAACAGCATCTCTCAGATTCCCGCCGCGTGGGCGCTTCTTAGAGCTCGACAACCCAAAGCCTACAGGGAGCTGCACGAAAGATATGGTGTGTAAAATCGTGTTACTCTTTGACAGGGCCAGCTTGTCGAATACACTCTGACAGAGGTCCCCCCGGGGCTGCGTCCAGGCCCAGTTGTCAGAGTTGCGCCCAACGAACTCAGTTTCATTCATGTAGAGGCTTGGGATGATATCTACGGATTCCATGTAAGGATTTCCACGACGGGCTCTGGGAACTTGCAACTTGGAGAATGAGAGCACTGAAATGAGAAAGAAATCGACACCCAACTTTGAAAAAAGTCCAGTCTTTATAGGGGCCGTTTCGCCGCTGGACGGACAAACAGGCATCAGCCTGGCCAACAACGAGGTGCATACGCGACAGCGACGTGCGCTCGCGGCTCCCTTCACCAATCGTGCTTTGCTACAACAGCAGGACATTCTTCAAGTCCACGTCGACAAGCTGATCAAGGCACTGCGGGCCAAGGCAAAGAAAAAAGAATCAGTCAATTTGGGCGAATGGTGTAAGTGCTTCATTCAGCACACGTCAAGAGATGACGGAGACGTGGCGCTAACATGCAAAACCTCAGATACGTATACAACCTTTGACATGATTGGCGACATCTGCTTCGCCGAACCGTTTGGCTGTTTGGACGGCGGAGAGTCCAACGAGTGGGCGCGTGCCATCATCAACATCTTCAAGGCCGCCACGTGGGACCAGGCCATCAGGCGGGTGTCCGGGACGGGCACACTGCTACACAAAGCCCTGGTGAAGCTCATCATACCAGCCGAGGCGACGCAGTGGCGCATCGTGCACTTTTCCAACTCCAAGGCGAAGACGCTGGCGCGGCTCGCCGACCCAAACCGCCAGCATCCAGACCTCATCAAGCACATCCTCGACAGCGAGGACTCGCGCAAGGCCCTGAGCCCGACCGAAATCATCCTCAACATGGTGCTGTTCATCAGCGCCGGCAGCGAAACCACAGCCAACACCATGACGGGCTGGACCTACTTTATGCTGCGGCACTCAGAGGCGCGGGCGCGCGCCACGGCCGAGGTGCGAGCCGCGTTCGCCTCACCGCGCGACATCAAGTGGGAGACGGTGCGGGCGCTGCCGTACCTCAACGCGACGCTCGAGGAGGCCCTCCGGCTCTTCTCGCCGGCGCCGTCGAACCAGCCGCGCGTGGTGCCAACGGGCGGCGCCGTCGTGGCGGGGTGCGCGCTGCCCGCCGGCACGACCGTGTCGGTGGCCCCCTGGGCGGCCGTGTTCTCGCCCCGGCACTTTGCCGACCCGGAGCAGTTTGTACCGGAGCGATGGCTGGAGAATGCGGATCCGCGGTACGCCGACGACCGGCACGCGGCCTCGCAGCCCTTCAGCACGGGGCCGCGCGGCTGCATGGGCAAGAACCTCGCCTACTTTGAGCTGCGCCTCGTCCTGGCCCACCTGCTCTGGCACTTTGACCTCGAGGCTACAGACAGCGCCGCCGGGCGTGCCTGCATGCGGCGCTGGGAGGAGACGGATATGGACACGTACCAGACGTGGATGAAGCCCGATCTCTGGGTCGACCTGAAGGAAGCACGGCGACAGCAGTGCGACGCATAATCGGCCATGGAATCCCAGACTCGGCGAGGCGTTCAAAATGTCTCAAAAGAACTATTCGAATCTTTAGACTTTATACCAATTTTCATGGGTTCGCAAAGTGCGCAACTATGTGGTACCTCATAAAGGAAGATTAGAGCGCCAGAAAAGCAAAAAAAAAAAAAAAAAAAATGACGATCCAACTTGAACAATGCGCATGACATGTTGAACTCGAGGGTTCTGAGTTAGAATGCGAGGATAACAGCCCACAGCTCTAGCCGCGTTGTAATAATTGGATTTCCTCTCAGGCCCGAAAGAAGTTCAGGAATCGTTACATGAGACAATCAAGCCCCCTGAATTTGTTTTTATTACAATTAAAAAACTCCAGTGTCCAACAACTGCGCCAGAGCCCTCACTAGTACCCCCGTTGTAGCCCACCCCTCGGTCGGGGGTCCGCATGGCCGGCCGAATGTAATGCAGTCGTCGAGATTGCCACGACCCCTACTGCAGAGTAAGGATTTCCCTATTTGTTTTGATTGCTTTTTAGTCATTATTATAGCTCCAAGACTAGTTTCGACGTTTGTTCAGGGCCGTCGCCGCAACCGTCACTACCGTCACCGTGCCTGTTGGCGAACTTGGTGTGTGGAAGCGGTGATATACAAGCTTGCGCGACCAGGTCGACGGACGTAAAACCCTCACTTGGATGTTTTTGATACATTTTATAAAATAACGCAATAATCATAACCGCGTTAAGATATAAGAAAATAATACCGGCTGTTTTTCAAGGAACAAAGAGTCTGTCAAGAATTATTAGAAGAAAAAAAGAAGAGAAGAGAAAACAAAACATAACAAAAAAGTGTAACAGTAGCCCGTCTAGGAAACCCCATGTAAAATGGCGCGAAAGCATTATCCCCTACCTACCAATTTAGACTTTCCCACTGCCGGTGTCACCACGGAACGCTTTTCATGGACCAAGGTCGAACATGTACGCTGGTTTCGTCACCCAAGGATCCCTTGAACCGTGGAACGCATGCTTGGTTAAAGAAATTTAGGTCCCCCAGACAATTGCCGCTGTGTTATAGGGCTTGCTTGCCATAATTAATTCAGTTGAAGATGTCAAATCCCAAGACCGCGTGCCATTGCACGGGGAAAGCTTGAAGTCCAAGTAATATAATTACACTGAAGCATATTATTTTTTATTAGTACCTCGCAATTACTGTGGGCGGAAAGAAGAATGGGTGCGCCGGCGCTAGTTTTATCCTATTTTCAAACGAGTGCAGTGTTCAAGTACGTGTTTCCAATATTGAAGCTGTTGGCGCCGAATAAACAGCGAATGGTAAGGACGAGGTGTACTTCAAGCTTATTAAAATGGTGGAAAAGCGCTGGCCCAAATGGCCCCTTTATTGACTTGTATCTTTATATTTTCGCAATTGACAACACGCTTCGAATTTCGGCAGCGCTTTAAAATAAACTTTTATTTTTTTGGCCGATGCACGACTACATCCAACAAAAATAGACATCGGAAATGCCCGAAAACAAAATTAGTTCTAATGCGTGGATATTCATACTATGGTGGCAGGCAAAAAAAAACCACCCCCTGTCGCCTTATATTTGTCGATGTAACTTTCACGACGTTAATGTAATTTAAAACTTTCGACCCACAGGTACTTCGTACTTTTTGTGCAGGTATCGCAATTGTTAGTTGATTTAACGATTTGAAAACCTAATATTACAGCCGCGATCGATTTTGTAATATAATTTGTTATTAAATATTTAAAGCCGTAACGCGTTGTTTAGCCCTGCAAAAAAAAAAAAATCGCTATTAAAATTCACGTTAATCGCCATTATAACGAAACATTTTACCGAACCCCAACGAGCACGCGTCCTTATTTTTATATAATGTTGGATCGGGGTTCCACCCACCTGCAAAGTCGCCACCACTGTTCAGGGATGGGGATTTTTACCCCTACCACCATAGTAAAAATTTTTTCAAGATAATAAGCACATGTTAAATTAACCTAGCTTGTCTGCGGTATAAATTGCACTTCAAAAGTAGTGGCCCAACTTTAAAGTCGTTCTACTGTTTCCCGTAAACTCTAAAAAGCATCGTTTTAATATAGTCCCTCAAAATCAGGGTTTTTTTTTTTTTATTTTTTTTTTAAAATCCATTATGTCGCACATACGCCTTATCCTCTCGGTTTTGCTAACTCAATTGTTGGCTATGAGCTCGGCTCACACTGAAAATTTCATAATCCTCAAAAAAACCGCTGAGAAAGCAGGAGTTGCCTTGGACCTAACTGGACAACAACATTATGCCATCTTCGAACGCATTTACAAAGATGGCTGGCAAAAACATATCCCGAACAATTACGATCTGTCGCTGATAGTCGGTCACGTCAAATGCGAACCCGATGAGTGCGACTTTGTTGCGCATGAATTTTACATGGAATCGAAGAGTTCAGGAGTGCCGCTGGTCCATAAAACTTGTGCCGTTGCGCCATCCAAACCTTGGAAAGGAAATGATGAGAAAAACAAGTATACATGGGCCGGACGGACTAAGAAACTCGACTATGAACAAATCAAGGCAATTGGTATGTATATTGTCCCCCAAAAACAGTATTCTCTTTAGACCAACACGCGGAACACTTTTCGTCGATAATTTCACTAGTCTAATGTTTATTTCTCTCCCAATTGTTGTAGGCGATAAAAGGTGCAACACGTTTCCTTTTTCAGTATGGGACTTTTTTTTGAACAACGATCGCATGTTTGCCAAGGCTGTGTGGAACAAGATAAAGCAAAAATAGTGTTGAAATAACAATGACTTTCGCAGTTGGGTTGGAATCCCTAGCTAGACAGATGCACCTGTGATCGCGATGCCTTACTATGGCACCCAAGATTCCACACAATCCCTTTCTCTTTGTATCTGAACGAATTTCAGATGGCTTCTTTTTGTGCTTTAGAGAAAGAAGACAGGAATAATGAGATATAGCTACTCGTACCATTTATTCGTTTTTGTTCGTCTCTACGTTAATCTGCAGGCGTAGACGAGGTCTACGGAAGATAGCCAAAAGCGATAGGGTCAGTTCTTCTTCTTATTCTATCAAGGAATCTCAATCATTAAATGCAGGTTACTAGCGTCTGGTGTTGCGGCTGTCTGGGTGGCCAGCCAGAAGAATGGATCTCCAACGGCTCAGGGCGGTTACATGGCAACCATGCGCAACAATCATGCGTGTATTATGTATCCATTGGTACCATTGGTGGTTGGCCTTGATAGAGGATCTAGCACAGGTACATATGCGGTTTAATAGATGGGCAGTTCTTCCCCGGAATCTCAGCTGAATGCCTAGAAGACAGCCTGACTGATGTTCAATGTCGCTGAGAAGAGAAACAGGAAGGAATAAAAACTGACTCGCGTGCGGAGAGCTCCTCATCCAATACAAGGGTCCATGCATCCATTACTTCTCGTAGCTTTCCCAGGTACCGGATGCAGCGTTGCTTGTCCGTGATAATAGGTCGAACGGCGAATCAGTCGCGAAATACGAGGAGTACAGATGCTGCTTCGGAGGCTCTCTCTATTCCTTACACCATGTCCATAGACTCAAGAGTCGGTTGTTGAAAAACTTGAAACCGATGCATCCAAAATTCCAGTCAAATCAAAAACAGATCTCTGCGCGACTTATCGCATTGTCTTGTATAGCTTAAATCCCAGTTAAAAGAAACCTGTCCACAATTCATCGTCTGCAAGGCCTTCGCACCAGGCATTATCATTCACCAGGCGACCTAGTTGAGATGGATGAAGCGGACTACCGGAAGGAGTGGGCTTCTGATCAAGATGAACAGGAAAATATTGACAGCCAAGCGCTCCGCTTGGAGCCGCCACCGGACGATGTGCAAAGGCGCAGGGGGAGAAAAAAAAGGAGGCTTATGACAAAGAGGGCGAAGGGCTGCAAGAAAGAAAATTACCACGGAGCAGTGTTCTTTTCTTGTCCTATTTGAACTCCAAGCTCCTACACCACTGTGGTGGGTCAATTTTCAAGCTTTTTTAAGCTTAACTTTTGGGATTACTAAACATTCATCGGCAGGATAGAGTGGTGCAAGGCAACAAACCGCGAATGGCGTGGTATGTTCCTGGGCTTCATTACTTTCAACTGAGAGTATACTTCGATAAAGGGCCCTCCAGTTCGGTCTGATAATTACTCCGGGTTATTATAAATTTCATCCTCGCAGTCAGTTGCAACTGCGGGTAGCTGAAGTCTACGACCGGAGATATGCATCCAGCCAGACTATGACCGCCAATTCGCACAAGGTCCAGGCAGAGCGGTGAACTCCAGTTTCAATCTATGTCAGCTGACATGCATCTTGACGAAAAGTGGTGCCCACAGAGATTTATAAGAAGTTGTCACGCAAACATACTATTGGCCACTCCTCACGGGACAAACCGATAAAGAATCGGGTGATATCAGTTCGTTTAGGAAAATAAGCAGAACGAAAACATGGTACATACATTTTGACGAAAGGCGTCCCCACAGAGATTTATAAAAGGTTGGTGGTCATACAAAAATACTACTGGCCACTCCTCACACGGGAAACGGATAAATAAACGGGTAATATCGGTTTCTTAGAAAAATAAGCAGAACAAACACATGGTTAAGCCTTCAAAGGCGCGTCGGATGCCGCCCGAAGATATTGAACGTCTCCGTCCTTGCGATTTTCCGTCAGCGGGGTCATCCCTAGCCGGCTTTCATTTTTCATAAATACTTGCTCGAGCCTCCCACCACTTCCTTTATCTTTTATGCTCTAAGATCGACAACCATCACTACGAGAAACCAATAGCAGTTCTTTCAACCTGACACTCACTGTCCAAAATGCATCTGTCTCCGGCTTTTCTCTCTTTGGTATGACCGCTGGAGTCTTTGTGATTCAGACAAGAGCAAATTGCTAATGTGAAGCTCACCTCTGCGCTCAGGTCCTCCTCTGGTCCTCATCGTCCGTGGTCGCACTCGCAGTTGTCGAAAGGTCAAGCGAGGCCAGGTTGGATGATCCCAACGGCATGGCCTGGACTGGCAAAGTCTTCCCAAACGGGCCTGACGTTACCATGTTTGGTGACGCCGAGGTTGGTAGACTTGGTTCATCTTGATCCTAAATCCTCCAGCTCCTATACATTGGCCGCTGATTCTAACAATGACCAAAGTCAATCTATCAGCACATCCTTGCTCTCAACCCCGGCTATGCCCCTGAAGACTCATGGCATGCCCTGCAGAACGTCACGAGCGAGGCTTCAAAGATCCAGAAAAGGGTGCCGACCGGCGCCAACCCGAACGGGTTTTTCTGCGGCGTGTACTCCACAGGTGACCGCGGAGACTTGAACGTAAGTAGTTTGTTTTTTGCAACTGTACAAATGAATTTTTCTTATTCTTTCTCTTTTTTTTTGGTATCGGATCTCCCAGCAAATTCAACACATTGTCATTCATAAGCAGTAGGGAACATCGACTAATCCTCTTCCGCAGAGCCAATATGACTATCTTGCTCGCCTAGGCGGTTCCTGCGGAGCTCCCGCGCGCGAATGCCGCCGCATGACGTGCGGCAACACCTCGGCGACTTATTTCTGCAATGTGAGCACTTTGATACACATCCTGAATGCACCTTGAGAGAGTCAGAACGCTGAACGATGAGTGTAAAAAAAAAACCAGGATGGCAGCAGTTCGAGCTCTGCTTCCTGCAGCACAGTCGCGAGCTACGTCTTTTATGTGAACAACCAGTGCTGTCCGTGGAGCCGGGCGGTTAGTGGTCAGCTGTTTAGCAATCAGGGCCCATGGAACATTCTGTCCCAGTACGGGAACTGCAATCACTCCCCAAACAAGCGCCCGGGCGACTACACGGGTGCAGGTCCGAACGGTCAATGCTCATCTTAGCCGAAAGAAAGGACTGGGTTGACAGGACCTTCATACCAGGCGTGGGAAAAATAGGGTGAGGAGATAATATATGGTTGGCATTGAGATAATTTGGGATACTTTTGACGTCTAAAGGTGATAGCGAATTTGGAGTTAAATAAGGAAAAAAGAAAAGGAAAACCAAATAGTGTCTTTGCCGAATGGCAGCCACTGTGAGGGAGTAAACAATAATGACGGCAGGGAATACATTTAGTTGGAAGCACTTGGTGAACCCTCGTTTAGTTGCAAGATTCGAGCAAAGAAAATAGTCCATATTTTTATATTAGCGCTACTTTTGGCCGCAGATTCAGGGTCAAAATGTTATCTTAACCATCCTTGCCAGGCTTGTCTGAGATGAATTCTCTAGCCGCGCCAGTTGATGTTTCTCGTTATATTTCACACAATGTGGGCTCAAATCTGTTTACTTGCATTGCAGACTAGCGGTAATAATTTGACCTACTTTGTGGATGGCCTCCATGACGACAGGGCTCTGAATGATTTAAATCTCACCCAAACCACTGTTGGAACTGCTTGTGGGGGCTTATTATATATATTCATGTCTTTACACTGTAACGTAGGTAGCCACAACTGCTTGCCGCCATTGCATCTATACAGAGAGAAGGGATCGGGTTGGCACATGCATCGGAAGTGCCTGTCATCAATCGTATCCGCTATCTGCACGGCGTCCCATGCCATTGGGATTGACGTGCGCGATTGAATGCGATTCCAAGACTCACATTTCAAGTGATGAAAGAACGTAAAGTCGTTTTCGTAGATATTGATTTCCAATCCAGATGCATCTGTTT
Source organism: Pyricularia pennisetigena (assembly GCF_004337985.1). Lineage (NCBI taxonomy): Eukaryota > Fungi > Ascomycota > Sordariomycetes > Magnaporthales > Pyriculariaceae > Pyricularia > Pyricularia pennisetigena. The sequence goes on from NC_043740.1 coordinate 834,624, forward strand.
TGGTTTTGTCGCAGCCAGTTGTTGGACGGGGTTCAAAAGCAATGTTCGCATCGTCTCGGGACTGCAAAACAAAAGGCATCGAAAGTACCCAGTATAACCGAGAGTATTCATTGTCGTTATCCGGAGTTTTCTCAAGCACCTGGTTCGGGATAGTAGACATGATATCAATGATCTGATACTAAATCTAGCTGTAATCTAAATTGCGTGGTACAAAGGACAATGGGGTCACGAGTAGACAGAGAAGATTGAGCGATGGCGACTTTGAACTGACATCTGCGCAACCTCCAGCGCTATAATGACTTGGCATTTTACCTGCCAACATCTTCACAGCGGGGGATTCAGCGAATTCCGAACCTTTCGCTACTACGACAAATGGATGAGTTCCTAGCAAAAAGTCAGTTTTAAATGGCCTATTGCTGGCAACGAGGCTTTATAACCCTGCGAACCCAAGAGGACTGAACCGACCCCGGAAGGTCTCGATATTAATACTGGGTTCAATCAATTTATAGTGCGCGGTCAAAACCCGGCAGTTTGGGTCGAACCGCCGCCCTTGTGGCTTTGGCAGTGGGTTCAGAGATTCCGTACTGTTTCATGTACTGTACATGTTCGGAACCAGCACCCAATCTTGACTCTTGAACAAGGGGCTGGTTTTGCAAAGCAGGGGTAAGCAAAAGCGCATTTCCTGGTGATCAGTCAGAACCGCTGCGTGAAAATTGCTTATTGTCGACTAGCGAGCAAGTGGGTAAATGTCAGCGCAAAACAGCCAGCCTTGGCTCGTCATAATAATCCTACCACCACTCCTCAGCCTTACTTCCCCAGTCCCTCCCTGCCTAACGGCCCACCCCTCATCTTTTGTTCTATTTCTTCTTTTATTTTCTTACCATGGGGATCTAGGGGCTTTTTGCGGAGCCTGCACTTTTTAACCATTCAAACTTTGAAGCAATGCCAATCCATCCCCTCCATGTGCGCCGAGGAAGGGGCTGAGTTATTATCGTAAAGTGCCAACATTTCACATTAATTGTCGAGGAGGCCAAGGTTGCTTCTTAGGATCTGATAATCGTTTTGCTCATTTGCGCGGTGCCATTCGCCACCTGCAGTGAGGAAACTAAAAATAAGCGAAGCGAGAGCAGTGCTTACTTCTCCTAGCTCTCCGATGAGAGTTAGTGGTCACTACGTACCCAGTAATAAACGGAGCTGGCTGGCATCAGCTCCGATAGGCGAAGGAGGGCCAGTTTCAATTAAATACCTAGGTCCAGTGAAGGCATGCCTTCCTGGGACCTGCATGGGGGACATGAGCTTATGCATCTTGCCCCTTGGACCTCATCACGATCCTGCAGCATCTGGGGACGGGGGATCTGTTCTCCTTTCTCTCTCATTCCAACATCTCTTGAGATAGTCTGATCGATCTACATAGGTGCTTATGCACACACAGAAAATTCAGCGGCGACGACTCTGTATCATCTCTAGTTTTTACAAACATGTCAGAAACAATCTACAGATTGACGTCCGCCCGAAACGGCAAGCTGCTAAGCTTTTTGCTCGGTGCATCGTCTTCCTTTTTGATCTTGGTCATGTTCAATAGCATGACAAGTTCTACGCACACATATCTACCCTCGCGATACCACAGCCGACCGTCGCGACCTACCACAAATGCCGAAGCGATGTTCGAAGCAGCATCCAACCGCACACTCGGCCTCGATTCCATCTTCTTCCTCAACCTCCCGCACCGCCACGACCGCTTCGACGCCATAGCGATCCAGTCGCACATTGCCGACATACAAATAACCCACCTGCCCGCCGTCGACGGCTCCACGATCAACGATCAAGGGATGCCGCCGCTGGAAAAGGGGGACATGCTAGCGAGCGAAAAAGGCTGCTGGCGCGCCCACGCCAACGTGTGGCGGCGCATGTTGGAGAACAAAATCCCCGCCGTGCTCGTGCTGGAGTCCGACGCCGGGTTCGACGCCAATCTGCGGCCTATAATGGGGAGGCTCAACCGGGCCTTCCGGGAGTTGCTGAGAAAGGACAACCCAGGCGGCGCTTTCGATGATGCCAACACGCACGACCCGTGGCTCTCGCGATCCGGTGCGTGGGACTACCTCTCGGTTGGACACTGCCACGATTCCCGCCCCCAAGACGGCAGCTACGTCGTCTACACCGACCCAGACTCCTCCAGCAAGGGGTTCGACGTCGACGACATTGAACCGAGCCTCCCGCGCGAGCACAAGCGCGTCGTCTATCGCGCAAAGACGGCCATATGCACCGCCGGCTACCTCGTCTCGCTGTCCGGCGCAGCCAAGCTGCTCGTGCGCACCAGCATGAACCTCGACGGACCCGTCGACACCATCATCTCCCAGATGACCGAGGCGGGCCATCTCAAGACCTACAGCCAAAGGCAAATGATCACACCTCCGTGGTCCTACATTCAAGGCGTGGGTAAAGGCAATTCCAATAGCGACATTCACGACGGCGACAAGGTGGAGCATGCCACCGCCGAGGGCTGGGAGCGGCTTCGGAATGAGAAAACGGCGTTTGAGGTCCAGGCGAGGTACTCGATGGCACAATTGAACGACTTTGCGCTGGGCAGGGCATGGTATCACGTTTTTGGGGAGGAATAGGGACCTGGGAGTAGCGCGTGGCAGTACGGAGAAAGGGATTTTTTATTTATTTATTTATGTATATTAATGGCCTGTTCACGATGCTCATATTTCGGGACCACTTCTGTCTCGGGTACACTTTTGTGGCTCTGCTTCCATGATGGTGTCGAGAGTTGACATACAAAATTCAACAAGCTGTGGTGATGGTTGGCCGTCAAGCGCGTCGAAGTTGATTAGCTCGCGCGTTTCCGGCGGGTTTTCGGGTGACGTGCCGATGCCTTTCGCGCGCCAAAGATGTCGCTATCGGTTTCTGCTTGAGAGTAGTATACCGGAAGGCTAAAATAAAAAAAAGACCAACCCCCCCATGTGTTGCCGGTCCACCGAGGGGATGGCCCCTACGCGCTACAAATTTCATCCACCGTATAGTGGCTGTAATACGTGCGTGGTATTGAGGATGGGACTCTCGATGGGGCCCACCAAATGGTCGGCTGTGCGGCAACTATTCCACTTGCCATTGGCAGCGCGATCGATGGATGTTATGGCAAGCATGGGCACGGGTAGCAAAACGCCATTTCTGCGTAAACAGCGGGTTTACTTGGTCATAAAAAGACATTCATTGGCGGGGTAGGTCCAGGGTGCGTCCTGGGATTGTGCAACCCAATTTCGAGCCAATTTCGGGGGGACAATTTTACCCCAGCGGCATCGGTCTGGACCAGCCTTAACTCACAGCTGTCAATCCTGAACAGGGGCCCGCGGAAATGCAAAAAGAGCAAAGGAGAACCGCGCGAGTTGAAATTTGGATTATTTTTTTCTGCATTCTTTCGTAGTAAAGCGGGCTAGGGTCGGAAGTTTGGGTGAAAAGGAAAAGAAACAAAGTCCCTATCATGTTCTATGGTACGACTAGTCGTAGTCACAAATTAAGTTGCGGGCCAGCTGTCAGCGAAGCATTGTGATAAATTTGCACTAAGCTCAATAATGCAAAGTCGCCTAAATATCGTCTCCCCATTATAACAAAACTTATGCTTGCTGGCACAACTGTGTTCAGACTAAGAATACCGCACCGCAACCCGCGCCTATTAAGATAAACGGCGAGAAGGAGTTTGTCAAAGAACGTCCAAGAAACAAAATAAAATAAAGGTCGAGCAAAGGATCCAAGCACCAGCAGTGTTGATTCAAATTTGAAGACACAAGACCCTACCTAGAAAACTGGAATAGATTGGCAATTTTCAATCATGAATGAATTGTAACAAGAACCCGATGATGAAGAGCTGGAGATTGCTCAAGCACAGTAGAGAAGTATCAGCTTAGCAAGCTCAATGAAACAATCTTTTTAAACAGCAAAACAGCGCTCGAGTTAGCAGGGGGAAAAAAAAAAAAAAAAAAAAAAAAAAAAAAAAACACCAGTGACACCACTAAAATCATATAGGGCACCTCGAAAGCCTCGCATAGTGGTGATGGCAACCTGGGTGCTGAAGCAGGGGTAGACAGATGGGAACATTGCCCTTGCTGGCCAGCCGAGCTTACAGGCAGTGCGAAGGTGGGTGCGCCATGTTGCCGGCAGACAGCCGGGAGTGTCTTGAGTTAAAACACAGCAAGAGAAACGGCCATCATCGTCAGCACACATGCTCCTGTAAATTACCCCTCCTTTCCCCACTCCAGTGGCAGAAATGTAAGCTCTCCATATTGTACAGTGGGTAGTGAAGGCCGCCTTTGATTCTGATTTTGGTACGTTCCTGAAAAAAGGTACCATCTGCCAGCCAACCCGGCGTCTTCAACACAAAACTGCTGTTAACCTCAAACAAAACCTCGATTGATCATTCAAGACTAGGATTATATCATCAGCTAGGATATCGACAATGGAGGGGCCAAATGAAATGGCGGTTCTGTTACCGTCCTCACCCTCGCCCTCGAACTGCGCAACCTGCAGAAATATCCACAAGCTCTTTTACGACCCAGAAAACGCCCAAACAGTCAAATTGGGCTCCTTTGAAGAAGCCCTCTCGGACCCTTGTGACGGTCACAAGTCTTTGGTTCAAGCCTTTGTGGCGAAGTGCCGACATGATGAGTATGGAGAAGGCCCCGAGGATCTGGGGATTGAGCGCGGCGACGACAACGCCACCGTTCAAATTGTTGATTCTGTCAACTATTTCGGACCAACCTCGACCTGGGACCTGCTCCTGGCCAAAATCACATCCGGACAGGATCACCCGGGAACAGGCCGGGTTCTGGATCCCGACTGGGTTGATTTGGAAAGGCTGAGACAGTGGAAACACGACTGCCTAACACTGCATGGGGAATCGTGCCACAACCCCATGAGGATATGGGATACACGGCCTGCGTGGCTTGTCGATGTCAAACAGAGGTGCCTCGTGCCCGGTCGCCAGGCTGGTGGGTATGTAGCGCTGAGCTACACCTACGGCGCATACAGAGGGATGCATATAGACGCGGGCATGCTCGTTGCTCTTCAGGAACCGCTGGCCCTCGACAGACCGGAGATCGCTCGGCTGGTTCCACCCATCATCCGGCACGCGATGTACCTGACTTGGGTCGTTCAAGAGCTCCATCTATGGACGGACGCGCTATGCGTTCCGCACCACGATCCCAAAATCACCCAAGCCGAGCTCAGGATGATGGGGGCCATCTATGCCTCTGCCGTCGCGACCATCGTTGCCGCGGATGGAGACGCCAGCGTTGGTTTGCAGGGGCTCCGGGGCGTATCCGATCCGCGGAGACTGGAACAAAACATGTTTCCTGTCGGGAACGAGCGGCTGCTCGTCAGGAACGCTGCGGCCTTTTCTACAAAACGGGGGCTTCCGTACTACGAGCGGGGATGGACCTACCAGGAGTACATGATGTCTCCACGTCGTATAATCTTTGAAAGCAAAGAGATACACTGGGAATGCTCCTGTAGCGTCTGGCATGAGGAGCTCGTCTACGGAGCCGAGGCGGACAAGTACATCGAGCCACGCCTGAATCTTATCCTGTCTGGGTTTCCGGATTTGGATGCTCTCTCACACATCATTGCCATGTATAACGACATGAGACTGCGACACGAAGACGATGCCCTTCCAGGCGTGACGGGACTGCTCTCAGTTCTCAGTCGTTGTTTCAAGGGGGGCTTCCTCTACGGCATTCCCGTCATGTTTTTCGACCGGGTGCTCGGCTGGAAGCCGTACTATGCACATGTCAACCTCCTTCGTCGTACCGCATCCAAAAGACCTGAAGAGAACCGCCTGTCGCCGGCGGGTCTCCCGTCCTGGTCGTGGATCGGCTGGCAGGGGCTTGTATCCTGTGCCGACGGGGAGGCGACGAAAATCAGCAGCGAGGCCACACGGCGCGAGGAAACCATACCAATAACCAAATGGTATACAGGCCCGTCGCCGAAAACCCCACCGTCAAAAAGACAGAGGATCAGATCGACGTGGTTTGAAGATCGTGACAGCTACAAAAATACCACAAAGCCGCTGCCGCCGGGATGGACACGGCACGAGTTCCCAACCACGGGACCTTGGAGCGAAAAGGTTTTCCTCTATCCGGATGGATGCGGCCGATCCTTTTATACGCACGCCGCCACGCCGCCGGGTCTTGACCTTGGTGACATGTGGCACTATCCGTTCCCTGTTGCGGAGATCAACGACACGACGCCGCCTTCCCTGCCGGAACAGACGGAATATCTCTTCTGTGAAACTAGCAAGGCATCACTCTGGGGATATCAGGCTGGAGATTTCAACGCCGTAACCTTGGTCGACGGTCAACGCAACGTTGTTGGTTCGCTGGTGCTGCACAACGATGACTTTTTGCATCGGTTTCCTCCAAGCCCATCAGAAGAGATTCTAGGTCTGCAGGTTGAACTGGTGGCTATTCACAAATCACGAATCTACGAAAAGACTTGGGATGCCGACAAGCAGAGGCACGAGCTCCCACCAAGAAAGCATGACGTTTACGTTGTTCTCTGGGTGGATTGGAAGGACGGCGTTGCGTATCGACTGGCACGTGGCGAGGTGGCGGCTGACGCGTGGGACCATTTACCGCACGAAAACATCTCACTAGTCCTTGGATGAGACACAAGGGCGTATTGACGAGTTCTCATGGTGACTGTTACTTTACTTCTACACTTTAAACGAACTCTTTGGTTTGTAAAGATGAACATGCCTTTACGTGGGAGCAGGCTGCCGTCTCGCGACATTAACCCTCTGCCATGGCCGTTACAACTCATCTCTGACCTCCCGCAGCGACCTGGGTAGCCGCAACCTCTGCGTTCTTCTCTTTGCTGCTCGCGGGCGCAGGACGGGGGGGTCGATAGCCCGAGTCGCCAAAGCGCCTTGGGACGACAAACTCGGCAGCATTCTCGTGCGGCACTATGCCCAGCTTCTCGGCCTCGCGCGGAGTAAAAGTCGCCCAGTCGTCGTGCTCGTCGTACCCGCCTGCGCCCTTGACGGGGAACAGCCAATTCAGGGTGTAAAAGAGCACAAAGGAGATGGCGAGCCCCACGAAGAAGGCCACGTAGTATAGCTGATACAACGCGGCGGGACCGTCCCCTCTGCCCGAGACCGTGGCGATTAGGCCCCCGATGGTGGGGTCCCAGCCGGCGACCCAGCACGGCAGTACGCGCCAGTTGACGCCGGCGGTATACTAGTACTAAGTCGGAGCCGTTTGGGCGGTAGAGGTGGTTGAGGCGGATCCTCTGCCGGCGGACGACGAAGTAGTCGCAGGTTATAAGGCCGATGAGCCGTTGTCGTCGTGACCAGGCCGCCGAGCGAGACCAGGATGCCGACGACCCATTGCACCGACACGATGCCGCAGATGAAGCCCACGGTGTTGTTGGAGTACCGCGAAAAAAAAGTCGCTTTCGTTAACCATGCCGGCCGCCTTTTGCCCGATGGCCTGGTTCAGCCCCGCCATCATCAGCCACGAGAAGCTCCACCGGGAGCTGGCTGGGACCGCTTCGCCTTTGTAGAAAACGGGACCGACGCCCCCGGCCACCGACAGCGACCAGGTTATTATGGCGAGCATGCCGATGCCGCACCCCAGGCTGGAAAAGAAAAACGGCTTTTTAAAGTGCTCCGGCCGGATGAACAGGAACGGCACCGAGACGACCCAGAAGACGGTGAAGCCGACCATCTTGCTGGTGGTGGCGGGGAAGTTGTCCGGCAGCTGGTTGTGGATGCGCTGGAAGGATGGCCAGATGGCCGTGAGGCAAACCCTAGTTGGTGGGTGGGTAGGTATACCAGGTAAAAAAGAGGTCCGGGTCCGCCTTTGGTGCAGGTAGTCGGCTTTAAAAACTTATATGACAAGCTTGCCGCCGTTCCATGCCTGTAACGCGTTCCACATAAAGTTGAGCAGGCAGCGCTGCAGAGCAGAGGAACGTAGGAGCCGCGCATCCCCCACGTGAACCTGTTCTGCACATTAAAACCGATGTGCCAGGTTAGACCGCACCACCCGAGGATAATGGAGAAGAGCGAGACGATAAGGCGGGCGATAACGATAATGCCCATGACCTGACCGACGGATAAGCCCTGCGTCAGGAACGTGTTGGGCGTCTGCCACATCGACATATTTAGCGTCCCCAGCGTGGAGGCGCCGAAGAAGTGGTTTAATATTATCAATAACGGGGTTAATAATACAAAGCCACCAAAATTTAATTATTTCCGTAATAACCCCATTAACCCGGGCGTTTTTTATTCGACGGGGTTTTTGGGGTTTAAAAATTGGATAACGAACCAAAAAACGGGTTATCCAACGTTTTCCAAAAGTTTTTATTTTTCCGGCGGTTTAAAAAACTCGTTCGGTAAAAAAACGTAATTTTTAATACGTTGGCGGAAACTTCAAAATTATTTAAATAAATATCCAATCAATTAAATTTTTTTTCCTATTCCGTAAAAAGCTCTTAAAAAGGGTTTTGTATTTTTTCATAAAATTTAAAGTTTTCAAATCGATTTTAAAATATAAGTTTAGGTATTCCCTATTTTCGGGAGGTTTTTACAATTGATTCGCCATTATTAACGTTTTTAATAGCGGAAATAAGCTGATTTTTGGTATATTCTTTTATTGGAAAACGGAGAATTAAGAATAGAAAGAAGTAAATCCAAAAGTGAAAAATTGGTCGAGATATTTATAAAAGAACATGAGAGGTGAACGTGGCTGTACAGTTATTTTTGGGGGCCGAGCAGGGGGTACCCGACGTTATAGCCTACACAGAAGCGCAAGTTTACCAGAGATGAAGGCGTCTCGCTCTTTGCGCATTGGTGTCGATGTCGGCGGGTAAGTGAAAAGAAAAAAGATATTAATTGCATATCGACTCGAGCCGTTCATCCGCCAACATTTTTTCATACTCAGGACCAACACGGACGGCGTGGTGCTGGACCTTGGCAATCCAGCGACACAGGCCGAGGAATCGTGGCATGGCACACATGCAGCATTACCAAAGACCCCAGTGACGGCATCAACAATGTAATCCGCACCATGTTCACGCAATCGTCCATCGACCCCAGAGACGTCGCCAGCGTCACCATAGGCACCACCCACTTTATCAACGCCGTCGTCGAAAGAGACCGATCCCGCCTAACCCCCGTCGCCGTCGTCCGTCTGGCCGGGCCCTATTCGCGCGACATCCCCATCGGTATCGATTGGCCGCCGCAGTTACGGGAGATTATCTGTACCGACCGCTGATAACGCGGTGGGTTCGAAATCGACGGGACCCTAATCGCGGAGCTGGACGAGGCCCAAATGGCGGCCGCGTGCGGGGAAATCGGAAATAAAGGCATTAAAAGCATCGCCATTATCGGCGTTTTTAACCCCATCGACGTGGTCCACCGGCAGGAAGAGACCGCCGCGGCCATCGCTCGCCGCGTTTGCCCCGACGCCGACGTAGTTATTTCCAAAAACGTGACCAACATTGGATTTTTCGAGCGCGAAAACGCCGCGATCCTTAATGCGTCCATCCTGGCTTTCGCCCGCCGCACCATCCATTCGTTCCAGCACGCCGTGGCCCAGTTCGGCCTCGATTGCCCCGTTTTTATCACGCACAACGACGGCACCACCCTGCCCGCCAGTGCCGCCGCGCGCCTGCCCATCCGCACTTTTTCCAGCGGGGCCGTCCAATAGCATGCGCGGCGCGGCGTTTCTCCTCCAGCACCAGCACCAGCATTAGGACGGCGGTTCCGGTGGAGCAAAAAAGGCCAGAATGGTCGTCGACGTGGGCGGCACCACGACGGACGTCGGCCTGCTCCTCGGCAGCGGCTTCCCGCGCCAGGCGGCCGCCTACAGCAACCTCGCCGGCGTACGCACCAACTTTTCCTACCTGGACGTGCGCAAGATCGGTCTCGGCGGTGGGTCCATCGTGGCTAAGGCCTGCCAAAACCTGAAAATAGGTTTAGCCCAGCCCGGCCCGCCAACACATGGGCTTTTGGCAGGGGCCCGTAATGGCCCACGGGTTAGCGGATTTAGCCCAAACTGGGTAACCCGCGGGTTTTCAAGCTGGAGCGACTGAAAAATAACAATAATGCAAAACGAAGACGAGTTTTTTGAAATTTGGATAAAAATTTAATAAATAAAATATATCCATCTGTATAATCATCGATTAACAGGTACCTAAATTAAAGATAAGGCGATATAATTGAAAAAATATTATAACGTCGGGT
>NC_043740.1:847079-908366 GCF_004337985.1 Pyricularia pennisetigena
CTAGTCTCAGGGCTCATCCCTGAAGCCCAGAGCTCCACAATTGATCCATTTCGTGGCTCAATTGCGGCTTTGCAATGTACTTGTGGGTCCATCCAAAGAACATTCTGGTTCAGGTTTGAGGACAACTTGTCGATTTTCGCCGTTTATGGCGGTATTTTTGGCCTTTTTTCGACCGATACTCCTTTATTATTCCACAACCACGCAAAATATTGAAAAAAGAAAATATAGTTGAAAATAGCGTGTATTACCGCTATTAGCAGCGATTTAATTTATTTTTTTATTTTTTATAATAGCCGAATTCAATACCACCTGCCCTTGATCCGTTTATGGCGGTACTGTTTTTTCGATTTTTTTTAATATTATTTTCAATTTTTGACCAAATTTTATACTTTTTGCACGTGGAGGGTGGTATATATATATATATATATATATATATATATATATATATATATATATATATATATATATATCGTTCTTGGAAATCTTGGTGCATGTATCATATTATATAAGCAGTTAAATAAGCAGATAGGCAAAATATATACTTTTTTATATATAATTTACAATCGAAACTCGTTTATATTTTTACCAGTTTTAACGATAATAAAACCAAAACTTTAAGGATTCGATGACGTATATACACAAACGTCCAGTTTCAGTCCAACTCATAATGTCGGCTCCAGAAGCTGTTGAATAAAAAGGAATGCTAAATGTGCATTTTATAGATCATTTTGCTTTATTCAATTAATTTTATATTATTTTTGTTTTGCAGCCAAACTTTGTAGTTCTTGCACGTGGGGGGTGGTATATATATATTTAATACAATAATACATTTTGGTACGTTTATCCGATTATATAAGCGGTTAAATTTGCGGATAGGTAAAGTATATCTAATTTTATATATATTTCACAATCGAAATGCGTTTACATTTTTACCAATTTTGACAGTTATGAAGCCGGAATATGACAAGGCGGACTACGTATATAAACAAACCTCAACGTAAGATTCGATCTCTAATACCGGCCCTCTTTATTCTTTTATATAAAAAAATGCTAAATTTGTATTATTTTTGTATTTTTTGGTTTATTTGGTTAAATAAAATTTATAAAAAGAAAGTTAAATTAGACTTTTTAATAAATCAATAGAAGAATGCGTGAAATAAATTTTTTTTCAATCTTACCAATATTTGCGTAAATTATTCAGTTTTTTAACAAATTGTTAGTTAATATAAAAATACTAATAAAACCTTTGTTTTAATCGAGAATTGCATGCACTTTGCAGTATTAGGTTTGCTAGGTTATTAATAATGTGGCTCACATTAAAATTAGTATTATCTACCATTATTTAAAATAAGAATTAAATATAAGGAAAAATTACAAATTTTATTCAATATTTTATTATCTTTCCAAATATAGTGGCTATAAAGACGCGGCTGCTGTTCAAATAATGAAGAAACTCCCATGAATTTAACGCAAAATATTATCTATTTTTATGACTTTTATTTATTCTTTTATTCGAATATTTAATTGCATACTATGGGTATACCATTTTCTTTTACCATTATAATGCGAATATTTTATATATACCCGCTTTAAACGGAGAAATACCACAAATTATCCTTATATTAATAGAATTATTATTAGCGATATCGCAACATTAGGTATATTATGAATAATACCGTTATAAACGGCGAAATGCGACAAATTATCGCTGGTGGTACCGCCATGAACGGCGAAATGCGACAAGATTTCCTCAAACTAGAACGAGAGCGATCTTTTCGGCCAATGTAATTGGTCGAAAAGCCATGTGGCTGAAATGTATATGGAGCGCTCGGTCCCCATTACGAAGCAGGGGGGTCTAGTCTGAGCACTGAGACTACCTAACGGCCTATTGTGCCTATGCATGCACAGAAGATCTGCGACCACAACGGGATTCGAACCCACGCATTTTAACAACGTATATATGATATAGATTATGGTACGTGCATTATACCACTAAGCTAAATTATATATGACGTATTTGTTTTATTGTTAAAACTATGAACAAAGACGTGATATATAAAGCCTTCTGTGTATAATAAACGCGTATACGTTTTATTTGTTATTTATTTATTTATTCGATGCAGGGTGACTAATAGAATTAGCCCGTGCTAGCCGTTATAAGATAATGCAGGGTAGCTAATATAATTAGCCCTGCCCTAGCCATGTTCACAATTAAACCGGAAAATCGTTGGAATATAGACGAAACCGGTATGATAAAAGGTAAAAAGTTTAATGGTTGGGTATGAGGTTTTAACGGGATCCGGTTATTTCAGCGAAAAAAGCCCAGAACGCGGGGTTGGACGATTATGATCGAATATATATCGGTTACGGGTGTTACCTCCCTTCCCTTCGTTATATTAAAGGAAAAAACGTATAAGAATAATGGTTACCATCGGATTTGAACCTTTTCGATAATTGGTAATTTTATAAAACCGAAAACGGGTGGACAAATAACGAAACCGTTGTCGAATGGTTGAAAGAAATGTTTATTCCGTATATTTAATTTTTAACCCCTAAAAAACGATTACTAATTTTCGACGGCCACGGATCACACGTTACGGACGATTTCATGTTTTTTTACTTTTAAGATAATATTTAACTGCTTTATTTACCTTTTTATTTGTTACACGTTTTTCAATTATTGGATTTATCGGTTTTTGGGCCGTTAAAACAGGTTTATCGACGTTAATTTGGATTTGTTATCCAATTTTGCTGTTTAACAGTTATTGGAAAACGAAATTCTTTTTTGCTATAATATAACCAAATCGACAGCATTTACAGCAAAAATCATTTAATTTGGGTGGCGTATAACGGGTTTATGGCCGGTGAATTTGGTTAAATCACTTTTAAACCCTTTTTGGTTAAAAAGTAGCAGCGCAACGTTATAAAAAATAGAAATAACGGTTTACAAAGGGATAAAACACCGGAAAATCTAACCCCAAAAAATTAACGACCCGTTTTTATTTATTCGGAAAATCCCTAAAACGTCCCGAAATATTCGATTTTAACTTTACAAACTTTCCCGATTTAGTAAAACCAACGCTATTTCACGTTTTTTGTTTGCAAAAATGCAAAAAACCTTCGAAACCAAAAATATATTTTTTGGCTAACGCGCAGCAAAAATCAGTTTATTGGAAGCACAATTGGAGGTAATACGGCCGGCGAAAAAAAAGGGTAATTCTGGATCCAAACGAGCGTTTGGTCAATATCTAGAATATTATTGGATTGCAGGAAAATAATATACAAAATTTGGAACTTTTAGCGGATGAAGAAAAGGTTAAGAAACCGGAATAGCCTTAAAACGATTATATTTTTGTGCATTAATAGTTTTATATTTAACATAGTTTATAAAAGGAGGTATTTCGTTGTCAGATTTTTGGGAGTGACTAACGAGGGGGGTGGCCATCATGGGGTACCCGACGTTAGTGCGAATAAATGGGCGGGTTAAAAACTAAAATTCTTTGGCGGTTGCTAAAAATTCGATGAAAACGGGATTAGATTTAATTTCAGTTTAGTGAGGTTTCACGAAAATGATTTTCACGCACACCGCTAAGCCTCATTGGGTAAAAAGCAGATAAATCATTAATGGGGTAAGCAAAATGGGAAATAGTCTCAGTGCTTAGACTAGACCCCCCTGCTTCGCAGTGGGGACCGAACGCTCCATATACCTTTCAGCCACATGGCTTTTCGACCAATTACATTGGCCGAAAAGATCGCGCTCGTTCTAGTCTGAGGACATTTTGTCGCATTTCGCCGTTTATGGCGGTACCACCAACGATAATTTGTCGCATTTCGCCGTTTATAACGGTATTATTCATGATATACCTAATGTTGCGATATCTTTAATAATTATTTTATTAATATAAGGATAATTTGTGGTATTTTGCCGTTTATAGCGGGTATATATAAAATATTCGCATTATAATGGTAAAAGAAAATGGTATACCCATAGCATGGAATTATATATTCGAATAAAGAAATAAAGATTATAAGAATATATAGTATTTTGCGTTGAATTTATGGGAGTTTGTTGGTTATTTGAATACCTGCCGCGTTTCTATAGCCGCTGTATTTGGAAAAATATTAAAATATTGAGTAAAATTTGTAATTTTTCATTAAATTTAATTTTTATTTTGAATAATGGTATATGATATTAATTTAAATTTAAATTTCAGTAGTTATAGCCTAGCAGACCTAATACTGCAGAGTGCATGCAATTATCGATTAAAACAAAAGTTGTATTAATATTTTGATATTAAATAACAATTTGTTGGAAAACTGAATAATTTACGCAAATATTGGTAAGATTAAAAAAGAACTCAATTCATGCATTTCTCGATTGATTTATTAAAGAATCTGATTGAACTTTTTTTTTATAAATTATATTTAACCGAATAAAGCAAAAAATAAAAGAATAATACAAATTTAGCTTTTCTTTATATAAAAAAATAAAAAGGGCTGGTGGTTCAGATCCAATTTTACGCTGACGTTTGTTTATGTACGTAATCCACTTTGTCAAATGTTGGTTATATTAATGTCAAAATTGGTCAAAATGTAAAAGCATTTCGATTGCGAAATATATATAAAATTAGATATACTTTACCTATCCGCATATTTAACGGTTTATATAATCGGATATATTTACCTAAATGTATTATTAAGTTAAATATATGTAAACCACCCTTACGTGCAGAAACTTCAAAATCTGGCTGCAAAACAAAAATAATATAAAATTAATTAAATAAAGCAAAAAGATGTATAAAATACACATTTACCATTTTGTTTTATTAAAAAGCTTCTAAAGCCGATATTATGAATTGGATTGGCGCTGGACGTCTGTTTATATACGTAATCGAGTCTCTGGAACTTTGGTTTCATTATCGTCAAAATTGGTAAAAATATAAACGAGTTTCGATTGTAAATTATATATAAAAAAGTATATACTTTGCCTATCCGCTTATTTAACTGCTTATATAATATAATATATGCACCAAAGTTCATTTTAACGATATGAATGCATGTACGACCCTCCACGTGCAAAAATTATAAAATTTGGTCAAAAATTAAAAATAATATTAAAAAAATCGAAAATCAAAAAAAGAATCGAAAAACCAGTACCGCCATAAACGGATTAAGGGCAGGTGGTATCCAATTCGGCCATTATAATAAATAAAAAAATAAATCAAATCGCTGCTAATAGCGGTATTAAACGCTATTTTCAACGATATTTTCTTTTTTCGATATTTTGCGTGGTTGTGGAATAATAAAGGAGTGTCGGTCGAAAAAAGGCCAAAAATACCGCCATGAACGGCGAAAATCGACAAGTTGTCCTCAAACCTGAACCAGAGCGTTTTTTGGATGGACCCACAGGTACATTGCAAAACCGCAATTGAGCCACGAAGTGGAGCGAAGTGGATCAATTGTGGAGTTCTGGGCTTCAGGGATGAGCCCTGAGACTAAATGGGAAGGTAAATGCCAGAAATAATCATTTTATTGGATTTACTGAAATATCAAAGATTTGAAATTTGAACGGAATTTCAGATTTTGAATTTTACTTGCAATTTTGCTAAGTTCGAAGTAATTAGATTTTTCTTAAATACTGTTATCATTTGCAAATATAGGTAAATACTTTTATTTGTAATAAGATATCTTAGTTTTAATTGAAAAATTAGCAGCCTCTAGCGCCCAAATCCAACAAAACACGACAAAATAGGACGGCAAGTCCAAATTTAGCGCGATCATAATAAATGCTAAAAAATGCATATAGAAAATGGCGACGAATTTGAATTAATATTTAACCGCGCAGGTTAGCGTTTTGGTAGCGCATTATTCTGTTAAATATCCGAATTTCGAAACGAGTAACAATAGCTTTCATTTATTAAATTCATATCGAATAAACGAAAATCGAAAATGAAAATGATTGTATTAACACACAGTACATAATTATTTTGTATAGCCTCTAAATATTGAAATAACGTGGTAATTATTTAATATGATTAGCCAGGAGCTTTCTGTTACGACCAGACAGTTGGGCCGGTACCAGGGAGGCCAGGCGGGGTCACACCCCTCCTGACGACACTCGACTAAAGAAACACCGACCGGTAGGAAATAGAATTACATAAGGACCCAATTACGTAACAGCACGTAACCACCAAAAAAGTAATTTCAGTTAATTTGTAAAACCACCATTGGGAATTACAAATGAAACAGATTAGGAAAAATTACATTGGAAACATACTTTATATAAAACACGTTTATTACTATGTAAATAAAACTTAATTTAAAATTGTTTAACAGCAATTGACTTGTATCCAAATTACTACCTACCCAGGAATCGATGATAATTTCACCCCAATTATTAAAAACCGCAATTACCCAAATTAAAACGCTTAATTGCTTTAACCCACTGTATTTTACCCTAAAAACAGGTTACGCGATACCTTAATCGTAATATTTTGATTCCTCCTGTTTAATATTTTATTTCAAAATATACCGAATAATATCGCCGAAATAATATCTTCCAGCAAAACCACCCCTTAAATCCCCTTTACCACTAACGCTCCGGCCAACGCTAACGTTTTATGCCAAATGATCGCGACGCTCCAAACGGAAAATCGACGGTTCCAGGAGCGAATAACCGAACAAATTAATCGAATTAATAGGAATTATATTAAATACCCTTTATTATTACCCTGTAATAGCACCCCGAGCATTTCACAAAAGTTCCTTACAAAAACTCGGGCTTACCTTCACTTTAACGAAGATAATTTCGATAATAACGCAAATAAGGTTACTTACGCAATTTCGCTATTAATAAACGATATACTCGCCTGGTGCGAACCAATCCTACGAAGTTATTTGGACCACGATAAGGAAAAAAAACCATAAAATTAAAACCAAGCGCATTATCGACGATTACGAAAATTTCAAAAAATGCCTTGGGGGAATATTTAGCAAACTAAACGAGGAACGCACGGTTAAACGTAAATTGGTACGCTTTACCCAAACCAAATCGGTATTTAGATATATTAGTGAATTTCGACAAATTACTGCAAAATTACTATGGGGCCCCGAAACCCTGATGGCACGCTTTTATGCAGAATCTAAAAAAAAGATTAAAAACGAATTTATTAAAAAAAAGCGACCCGATATTTTAACCGAATACGTAAAATTAATAATTAAAATCGATAACCGATTTTACGAACGAAAATTGGAATAACCCCAAAAACGCAACGTATAAGGACCAATTTTACAATTAACCAATATGGGACGCAAATACCAACACCCTAGACCGCCTCGCCAGTACAATATATTATATAGAATATATAGCGGATTTATAACCCTTAACGCGATATAATATAAAAAACCTCGTAAAAATCCCAAAAATGGTAAATGTTTTAAATGTGATAAACCGGAATATATCGCCAAATTCCATCCCAAATACATTCCAAGTTTACATCCCGATTTTGGAATTGGACACTAAGATAATACCCCCAATTCCAAAAAACTATGAAAATCAAACGCCACTACCCATTAATAGATATAATTAAATTAACACAGTTTAATAAATTGGACCATATATTACGACGACAGTTAAACAACCCATAATGACGCAAAAGTAAACGCAGGATAATACCCGCAAAAGCCTAAAAGCACCCGGGCCCTAGCAGTAGGAAACCGCGTACTTTTTAAAATTAAACCATCAGTACAGTTACGCAAACAAAACGCCAAATTACCCGAATTCGCGGAATTAAATATTTTAAACAAATAAAAATTAAAACCATTAGGACAAACCCACCGTATCCGAATAATCCAGCAAACCCTAACAAACGAATCCAATAACGAATTAAAAAACGAATTTAGCGAAAAGGAATTATACCCTTAAACCCGTACAGTATAACAAGGGAAAACAACCCCTATATATGCGAAGAAAACCCATTTATTTATACCGAAACGACCAATTAATGCAATTCCCCGGAATATTATTTCGAATATAAATACAAACCCCATAAAACCAATTAATCCAATTTTCGGAAATTACCCAATTTTAAATATTAAATATCCCAGATATACAAAAATCTTTTGGGTAAAATGTATTCGAAATAATTGCGGATTGCATTTCAGCAAAAAAATAGTCCACGATTTCTTCCCATAACGACGCAAAATAACAGGCATCAACCAAATATACACCATTATTAAATTACCCAATTGGGAAATTGAGATAAAACTTAATACCGAACTAACGGTAAACTTCACCCTTGGTAAAGACTACCTTATAAC
Source organism: Pyricularia pennisetigena (assembly GCF_004337985.1). Classification (NCBI taxonomy): domain Eukaryota; kingdom Fungi; phylum Ascomycota; class Sordariomycetes; order Magnaporthales; family Pyriculariaceae; genus Pyricularia; species Pyricularia pennisetigena. The sequence goes on from NC_043740.1 coordinate 855,399, forward strand.
CTGCTATAACCAGAAATAATTTCCATAATACGAGTACACCCGGAACATTTGCAAAATATATACATATTAACAAAAACACAGGTATAGCACGAAATAAAATTACGACAACCAGGACCCGTATTAATAACCAGAACCGTATGGAACCCCAACGTAAAAAACAACGAAATACCTACGAACGCACGAAAAGTACTCACACCAACAGGATACCGATTTAATAAAATAAAATTAAAGATAAGTATACGTCCCGAAATAAAAAAATAAGCACCGACGACGCGAATCCAGCAAATTAAGAAACTAAAATGGCCAAACGGTATAGGGTACCAAACGGTAATAACAAAAACGGAATAAAAAACCCTAAACGCCACGCAAACCACGAAAACAGTATATAAATATATATTCCTAAATATACAATTTAATGGAAAACCTATACGAACGCTTTTTAACAGCGGAATATAAAATAACTACATTTCCCCAAAAATCGTGAAAAAACGACGGATACTTTGGTAATAAAAGAAAAAACTATACCGACTGCAAACCGTAAAAGAAAAGCAATTTTATACGAGAACGGTACCATCGAAATAAAGACCATACACCTTTGGATGCAAAATTATGGACGAAAAAAACAAATTACCTTGGATATTACGGAAATAAGGAATAAAAACATAATTTTAAAAATTCCTTAATTTGAAAAAAATAACCCCCGGATAAATTGGATTATAAACCAGATTTAATGGGAGGAACACCTAATTATTAAACGATTTTTAGTATAACAAGGTTTATACAGGAAATATAAGGTACGGAAAAACCAAATAAAACAAATGGCGTATTTACAGGAAAAACGATTAACCCCGGAACTAATATCGGAAAAAACGATTATGCACAGGCTAAAACCAATCCAATTACATAATAGCAACAACGAAAAAACAGACCAAAAACGGCAAAATCCCAGAAAAAGACCAAATTTATATACGATTATTTAGCCAGAAACTCGAAATAGGATTACCCGAACACAGCCCGTTCGACCACGAAATGCCATTAAAAAAAGGAACCCAACCAAGATTCCATAAAAAATACGATTTAAATCCAGCAAAAATGGAGATTTTAAGCGAATACCTCATAGAAGACTTTAAAAAAGGTTACATTAAACCATCGATATTATTAATAACATACCCAATCCTTTTCGTACCAGGAAAACGAAAAACTACGATTATACGTGGATAATAAACAATTAAACGATATTACAATAAAAAATTGCTACCCGCTCCCACTAATAGGAGAATTTCGAAGTATACTTTATTGAAAATAATAGTTTATAATACTAAGTTTTGAAAAAACATATAATTTAATCCGTATAAAGGAAGGCGAAAAATGGAAAACAGCATTTCGCTCCAATTGAAAATATTAAAATTACCCAATAATACCCTTCGGTTTTACGAACGCCCCCGCAACCTTTAAATTCATGATTAACGACGTTTTTAGGGAATATTTAAACATTTTTGTTAACAATATGGGTTGCTGACAGGGGTTTAGGCATTAGCCTAGGTGCGGCGTGGTGCAAGTTGCGTTGTAAAAGCCTATAATTACAGGGCTTAAATGCACTAAATTGTTCACTAAATTTGGGATTAATAGATTTAATTCAATGGTGGGGGAGACTTTGCTTTATCTCCCTTACATATTCTCCGACATCGAAATGGGGGTCCGCACCCCGCAAAGGGTTCCGGTGCCGCACACGATTTTCCGAAAAATTATTTTGTATGCGTTGTTGAAAAAACACCCTCATTTCCATATAAACCATTTCTGGGTTCGCACTAATTTGCTGATTTGGTGAAAATTTCAACCCGGTATAAGGTAGCTAATTCGTAAGTGCAAAGTGGGGATTAAACCCGGTACAGGGTGAAACCCAACTCGCTAATTTTAAATCGCAATTCCTGTAATATATAAAATATAACAGAAAATTTAACAATTTCAGCAGCCCCATTTCGGCACTATTTATTGTGGTTTATATATAAATAAAAGTGGACCCATTATATGCTAAGTAACGCATATAATTAACACCCCCTTTTTTTGCTACTATTTACATAAAATCGGAAAAAAAATACATAAAAATAAAACTTTAAAAAAAAATCCCCTTTATATCCCAACCCGATTCGAATTCCCGATATAAACCCCCTGGATAATTAAGCCCTTTTTACCGATTTATAACCTCCGAAATGGACGAACCCCCGAATTGGAAAAAACCCCCAAAATTGTAATAACCCCCGGATTCGAACCCCCGATTCGCATAATATTAACCCACGGAATTAACTACCAAATTAGATAGCTAATTTGGCTGTTCGTTGGTAATAGTCCAAGTTAAGCATATTATATAAAGTATTTTGAATGCGTAAATCGCCCAAAATACGAGCTTTTTCAATTTTAATTCAATTTCTGGTATAAGGTCGGTATAAATTGTTTATTAATTAACCTATACAGGGTAAATTCGGGTAATACGGCCGGTATTGGGCTAATAAAAATCCAATATTTGCAAACAAAGGAAATGTAATGGGTAATTAATTAACGAATTAATTAAATACCCTGAAATTCAATAGGTAAAAACTAAACTTTTAGGGGTTTAAGCTTTATAAACTTTAAAAAAACTTTATAAATTGGAAACGTTAGGGGTTTTATTAAGCTATTAGCGGGTATCTGTTTGGATTCCAAGTATTTTAAAGTTATTAATCCTTTTGTAACTAATTCCCGTATATAGTAAAATTTTAATAACGTATATTTAATACGTTAGTGGTGCGTAGGGTTATATACGTTAGCTATAAAACCTGTATTATTTCCAAGTATTGCAATAAAGCTTTTTATAAATAATCCAATCTTTATAAATAAACTTTTAAACCATTGTGCTTTACGCAGGGTTTCCGTTAAAATATCGGTTTCGGTTTTTGGAATGCTTAAAACTATAATACTAGCTTTTTTGCATATCCACCTTATAGGGCCCCCAAATAGGGTATACAAGTATCCGTAAATAGATTTTAAATTTTCCCTAACCCCGGTAAAATCGCTATCAATAAAACCCAGTAATTTTAAATATTTAAAACCCCCTATTAATAAATTGGGTGGTAATTTGGCTTTAAATACTTTATTTCCGTAGCAAATAAATAAGGACTTAATACCCGTTAAATAACGTAATAGGTTTTTAGCTGCCGTTAAATGGATTGTAATGGTTTTTGTTAGAAAACGTAAAAGCCATGAAACCGCAAAACCGATATCCGGGCGCGTTAATAGCATTAAATATATAAAAGTGCCGATAATACGTTATAATAATTTGATTTCCAGCGCATTTACGGGTTTACCCCCGCTATATTTTAGCATACCCGGTTGTAAAAAAACAAATATAAATTTGCAATTAACTAACCCGAACGTTGTTAATATTTTTTTTATATATTGATTTTAATGGAGTTAAAATAAGCGCTTAAACCTATCCTTTATAATTTAAACGCCTAAAAAACAGGTTGCAGGGCCCCTATTTTCCAACGCGTATACCTTATTAGAACGGGCTTTTAAATCCTAAATATATTGCAATTTAGGATTTATTAGCAGGCAGTCGTTTACGAAGGTAACGATAAAATGTTTGGATTTAACGTTAAGAAAGACAGCGGGATTAAAGATTAATGGTTTAAAACCTTTTTTAAAAAATAGGGTTTTAAGTTTGTTTTACCATTTTTTTGGACCCTGTTTCAAACCATATAGCGCCTTTTCCAACTATATAACCTGCAATTTTTTCGGGTTAGAACCCATTTCCATTAAAACTTTAGCGGTGGTAAGGTTACAATTTTTTGCCTATTTGTCAAAACCGTTAGGAATTTGCAAATATATATTTATGTCGGTAAGGTCACTATTTAAAAACGCACCGATAAAATCGATTTGTTTTATTTCCCAATTTTGTGTATTAGTTATAGCTAATAATATACGCCAGGTAGGTGGTATATTCATAATAGTAAAAGTTTTAATATAATTTAGGCCTTCAATGTGTAAAAAACCCTTAATAATAAACCTAGTTTTGTATTTTACAGGTTTATTATTTTTGTCCTTTTTTAATTCAAATACCGGCCGGGTAAAAACGAGTTTACGGCCTGTAGGTATCTTAATTTTTGGGATAAAACGGAAGGTTTTTGCAGTAACGATTTGGTCGAATGTAAACGTTAAAACAATTAACCATTTAACATTTTTAAGGTTATTTAAGGCCTGTTGGTAATTATTTGGTTCACCATTTTTAATGGGTTTTTTCTTTATTTTTTTTTGGTTTGAAAATGAAAATAATGCACGTAATTTATATCCATTGAATCTGGGTTTTCGGACTGCGAATTTAACTTTATATTTTATATTTTAAATGCTGAAAACACCGGAATTCCCGTTATTTTCAATACTGGATTAGGTACCGCTACCGTTATAGGTTTTGGGGGGGCGAACGGTAGGTTATACAGGCCTGGCGGGTACTATATGTAAGGGTTTAAATACCTTTTAACGGGTGGTAATTGCCCTGTAACCGGTGGTAAATGCCCTGTATTTTCAGGGTTTTTTAGGAGATAATTATCCGCTGGAACGCTGTTAATTTCGTTTTCAAATTTAAAATTAAAATCCCCCTTTAAATCTGTATTTTCCCCCTTTAAAATCTGTAACGTTTCCCCTGGAATAACCAAATTTTTAGCGTATATACCCTTTATAGCTTTTACGGTAAAGGTTTTGTTTACGGCCCGTTTAACGGGTGCGTAAACTAATATTGTAAAATTTGATAAATAAGTTAAAAATTTCACCGTTTCGGTGCGGGGAACCAATTTATTAAATTTTTGGCGTTTTTCCAACGGTATAATAGCCTGGTATACAGTACCAATAACCCGAAAATACTTTGAACTGGGTTTATACGGTAATCCAGGTTGGAATTCGGAATAAAATTCCTCGTAAAATGTTAAATCCCTATTAATTACCTCTATACGGTTAACTAAATTAACCACGGCAAGCAGTAAATAATATGATAAATATAATGATAAACCCGCCGTTATAATGGTAGACCGAAACCTATTTAAAAAAGCCTTAACGGACCGTTCCGTTAATCCGTTTTAACCGTAATTATAAGGATTCAAAATACTAAAATTAATATTTTTGTTTGTAAACCAATTTTAAAAGTTTGTATTAATTTCGTACCGCCCATCGAAATAAAAACTTAGGGGGTAACGCCCGTACGTAGTTTTTAAAACCCTAAAAAAGCCTTTAATAGCCACTAAAACCGTAGGTCCGGTTTTATTTTTTAGTGGGATAAACCACCGAAAACGTGATTTTCGGTCTACTAATAACAAAAATACGGGCTTTTTATTGTAAAGATTAAGCTTAAAAATCACTGTATCACCCTTTATAAAATCAAAAATATTAGGGGGTGTAGGGAGTGCGACCTTATTTGTACGCCTAATAAAAATGGTTCTAATATAAGTAATACAGGTAATTGTCTTAATTTTGTCGAAATTAGGTAGATTTTTTATAATTTTAACGGTTTTTTTAGCAGTTATAACCCTATATACCTTAAACGTTTGTGCTATAACAGGGTTTTTTAAGCCTGGATTTCGTTACAATTACCTGTAATTCCGTTTCCTTTAGGGGTTAACCAACCGTCCGTAATCCGTTTTAGGCCTAAAAGGATATAATTTACAAAGGCCTGCTTTAAATTCGATAATAAAAGAGGTTTTAACAACGGATTTCTTATATAGGAAATCCCCTTTTTTTCAGAAATAGTCCCTTTTATATTAGGTTGTATAAAAGGGTTATTTAACGGTGTGCCGGGCCTACGGGGCCCAATTTTACATGAATTTTTAGGGTTTTTACCTCTTAATTTCTGCGTTACAGGTAAATTTACGGCTATTTCCGTATTTTGTTCGGGATTTAGCTTTTCCGTTACCGTATTTTTTTCCGGTTCCGAATCGGTGTAAATTTTATAGTCTTTGTAATTTTCGGGGTTTATATTATTTAGTTTTACTTCCAACGGGACTGCGTAACCTTCTGTAACCCCCTGTAAAGCCATGCTAAAAACGGTATTATATTCACCTATTATACAGGCGCAATTCGAAATAACGTTATTTCGAACAAAGATATCGCACTTTTTAATTTTTAAATAAAACGAATATTTAGCCGTATTTAAACGTCCTTACGCCTTGCGATCCTTATCGTACAAGGTACTTTCTAATAATACCCCCCCTATATTATAATGTATAAAACCATTAACGATATTTATTCCAAACGAGGGGATATATAGAACGTTATTTAACGTAACCTCTCTAAATTCGTCAGCTTTTTGGCCGTAACGGACCTGTATTTTTATAGTTCCGGTACCTACAGGTTTAATAGGGCCACCCCCTGTACCGATTTCGACTGTAGAACCGGGGGTATAATCGGTAAAAAATTGCTTATTTGCAAAAATATAGTGCGTATTACTTGTATCGTACAGGATAGGGTAACCTAATTTCCATGGTTTAGGGGTCCCTTTTACGCCGCGTCCAGGTTTCGTTTTAGCCCTAAAATTAGCTGTTGAAACCTGTGGGTTTAGCGTTTTACCGGTATCGGTTTCCGAATCCGAATCCGAACGTAATTTTATATTTCCGCTAATAGCGGAATTAACCTCCTTTTCCGGGGCGTTATACGTTACGCCTTCGTTAACGTCACCTGGAATCGAGCCCGTAAATAATTCGAAATCCATAGAAATAATGGACGTTCCAGCGGTTAATTCGCTGGAATTGGAGGATTTAGTATTTTTTGCAAAAGCAGAATCCGAATTAGAGTTTTTACTTTTTTTTCGTGATTTAGAGGTGTTTTCCTACCCATTATTTTCCTTTTTAACGCCCTTTTTAGCGTTTTTTTACCCGTTTTTTTGCTTTTAAACCTATAACTAGCGGTTTTAGCGGTTGTAAAACCTGAAATTGAATTTTCGGATATAAGGTCCGTTATAAGGTATTGCAAATTTAATTTTTCCGAATTTTGGCCTATTACTTGCAAAGCCCGTTGGGTGTTGCGCTGGCGTTCGGTCCAAATAGGGAATATCCCCTTTAGCGCCCGTAAATACTAATTTCGTACGTTTACGGGGTTAATTTGCACGTTAGTATTCGTTAATTTAGTTACCAGTAAATTAAAACGGTTGTTAAATTCAGGTATTGTTCCTTTAAATTTCGAAAAGTTTAAGCCGTGGAATTCCCGATATAGTAAATTTCGATTAATTTCTGGTATAACGGAATAGCTATCTTTTAGGGTTTTATAAGCCGTTACGGGGTTAGAATGCCATGCAATGGATTTTAAAAGTTTTTGTGGTTATTTTGTTTTTTATAAGCAATAATAAAATTAATTGCTCCTATTCCGGTAAGGTATAACCAATTCCAAGGTTGGAAATGAATTCCGCCCCTTTTATAGTCCTAAATAATACTATTAGCGCCTGTTTCCACAGATCATAATTGCTAACCCCTATTAATTTACAATTTTCGGGGAAGGAAAATACCCGTTTCGATAGTTTTTTACCTATCCCGTTATTTAAAATTAGGTTATTAGGTGAATAAAGGGAGTGCGGTAGCGGGCTTGCTTTCCGAATTACCACTAGAATTAAAGGAATTACCGATTTTCAGGGTTAATAGGGCAGTTAACTGTTAAATTATCCTTTAAAATTGATCCATTTGCGTAGCTAACGTTTTTAATTGCAGGTTTTAGGCCTGTAATTTAGCGGTTAAAATTTCGTTTGGGCTGGGTTCAGGCCATTTATTTGTTGGAATTGGGCCTGGAAGGCCCGATATAAGGTTTTTTTCAATTGTAAAATAGCTTAAACTATAATTGCAATTCGCTAATTTATAGCTATAATCAACTAAATTAATTGCTTAAGGGTAAATACCCTATTTAATTTAGGATTTGCTATACCGTTTACCTTTTAACGGGTATAGGTTTATAATTGCCAATTATAGGGTTTATTGCTATTTTTAATGGTTAAAATCCATTAAAATACAGGGTTGGAATCCTTAAAATCCCCAATTAATGGGTGCGCTGGTATTAATACCAATCCAAATGCACGTAACGAATTTAATTCGTTAAATGGGTGCAGGGTAAATTGCAGGGTATTGTGCAGGGTAAATTAACCATTAACGTAATTCCGCTAAAGGGGTTATGGGCTATTGTAAACCTATTAAACGTATTAGGATTTAATGGGTTATTGACGAACGAATATAGGGGTTTTTGGCCCTAATTCGCTAACGTAAACCCTACTAAAATTTTAAGCCAATTACAGTGGCGTGCACGATCCACAAAAACCATACCAAAATTTTTGGATTTGTAATGCAAGCGATCGCTGCAGTACCTAAAAGGGCCTAAATCGAACGCTAATTTTTAGCAATCCCCACTGTAATTATAGGGGGTTAAGTGCTGAATTAGCGCCTAAAACCAACAATTTTGCACAAAAACAGCAATATCTTCGTTAAGATACGTGCTGTAAAGATGCGATAATAATTAAAATAAAATTTAAATTTCAGGTTTTCCAGTGATGCAAAATGCATTTTAGTGTACAAATTAAAACCTTTCCGGGCTTATAACCTGTTAATAATATAAATTGCTAATAGGGGGTTAAGCATTAATTTAAATGCTGCGTGGTGCTAGTTGCGGTATAAAAACCTGTAATTATAGGGTTTATATACATTAAATTCACTAATTTTGGGATTAATAGATTTGATTTATTGGTGGAAGAGATTTTGCTTTGTTTCCCTTACATATTTTCCGACATCGAAGTGGGGGTCCGCACCCCGCAAAAAGTTCCGGTGCCGCACACGATTTTCCGAAAAATTATTTTGTATGCGTTGTTGAAAAAACACCCTCATTTCCATATAAACCATTTTTGGGTTCGCACTGATTTGCTGATTTGGTGAAAATTTTAACCCGGTACAGGGTAGCTGACTCGTAAGTGTAGGGTGGGTATTGAACCCGGTATAGGGTGAAACCCCATTCGCTGACTTTAAATCGCAACTCCTGCAACACACAAAATATAACAGAAAGTCTAACAGCCTCAGCAGCCCCATTTCGGCACTATCTATTGTGGTTTATATATAAATAAAAGTGGACCCATTACATGCTAAATAACGCATATAATTAACAAAAAGTTTTGCGTATATTTTGGTTTTTCGATTTTAAATGTAAATATATTATACCGAATAATTATATCGGCAACGTTTCGTTCGGTAAATTTCCTGGATACGAGACTTTTTTATTACAAATTGGCATATTTGGATATTACGGTTCCTGGCGTCCATATATATAATGGTTTTAAAAATACGGGAGGCGGATAATGGTATAATATTCCCTATTAAAAATAAAAAACGACGGTAATCGTTATTTAGGGTTTTACGCTCCAAATATTATATTATAATCGTAATTTCAGGTCGGTCGAAAGGCGTTTTGACAAAACGTATTATCCTTTTATAGTATAATTGATTAACAACGTAGGTTTTAATTTTTGCTGCAAAACTTGCGGTGCACCCGAATATAAATACGTTTACTGGTATAATTGCCCGGACTAAACGCAGTATAAAAAACAATTCCCTAAAGTCCTTCCATTATAAAATTATATAAAATTCATTAATAATAAATAGTACGATACGTTGGTGGAATATAAGGTTTCGAAAAAGTTTAAAAAATCGGTAACCGGTAGTTTGTTCCGGGCCTAGGAAAATGTGCGTATATTTATAAATAGTTTGCGGGTTTTAAAAGAGGTTATACTAAATAAAATTAGTTTTGATAATAAAAAACGCATATTTATATTTACGTTTTAAATAAATTAATCGATTAATATAGGGTTCGCGGCGGGATAACGTTATATATTGCGTAACTGTTTTTATTTTAATTTGTTTAATAGGATTATTTGGATAATAATAGTGTTATTGCGAATAACCGAAATAATTGGCAATATGATACTCTTCCCGTACCCGGTTTTTACCAGTAAAATAACATTTTTTATATTATATAAAACCCGGTAAATATACTGCTTTTGGTTATAATGTGGGACTCGTGCAGGAGTATTGGGGGGTTTGTGGAGGTTTAAAAACCATATAGCAGCTAAAAAAACGAGTTTATATTGTAAATTTAAATTACGAAAAACTTTGACTTTAACGTATAATTCCGGGAAAAGGTGTACGTCGGAAGAGGTAGTTACCGCCGCGTATGCGGGATTGGGACCGCGAAAAATTGCGTCGATTTGGTGGGAAAACGAAATATATATAGGCGTGTTTCCGGATATTATATAAATGTAATTTAATACGAATATACAAAAATTTGCGGAAATAATAGTTTTTTTAATAGGTGGATATATAACGTATTATATAGTATATACCTTATACGGACTATAAAATTAATGGTTTTGCGTTATTTATATTAAAATTTATATGTAAAAATTCCTTTCGCTTTTGCGATTTTCCCCATATAAATTTTAACGGATTATAATCGTTGTTAGTGAAATACGAAATGGGTATCGATAATATTTATAGGTGGACGTATAATATATTAAATAAAATTTACCTTATACAGATTATAAAATAAATAATTTTGCGAGATTTGGATTAAAATTTATATGTAAAAATTCCTTTCGCTTTTGCGATTTTTCACACATAAATTTTAACGGATTATAATCGTTATTGTTAAAATTCGAAATGGGTATCGATGGTGTTTTTGGGTTAATAATGGGTATACCGCCATAAACGGATAAAAGGCGGGCTATATTTAATTTTAAATTGGCGTACCGGGTGCAAAAAATTTTGGATTTATAAAAAAGGCCTGCCAATTCCTATTTTCAACGATGTTTTTTTTCGCTATTTTGCGTAATTGTGGAATAATAAAGGAGTATCGGTCGTAAAAAAGCCAAAAATATCGCCATAAACGGCGAAAATCGACAAATTGTCCTCAAACCTGAACCAAAGCGTTTTTTGGATGGACCCACAGGTACATTGCAAAACCGCAATTGAGCCACGAAATGGAGCGAAGCGAACGGAGTGCATTAAATGTGGAGCTTTGGGCTTCAGGGATGAGCCCTGAGACTAAGTTCTACCTCGATGCATTAATAGAACCACGGTTCTACGAATACACACTCTTATTACCATATACACCATCTCTGGGTTCGCACGCAGTTGTGCAGGGTAGTTAGCTCGTATGTGCAGGGTGGGTGCTAGACCCGGGACAGGGCAATTAACCCCACTCGCTCACCTTTTAGCCTCAACTCCTATACTATTATAAAATAAGCGGATAATCCGACAGCCCCGACAGCCCCACTTCGGCATTATATACTGTGCCTTATATACAAATAAAGGTGGACCCATTAGATGCAGAATAACGCATATAATTAACAGGAAATAACAAAATGCGGGACGAAAATATAAACAAATGTGAATAGGTAAAACCGCGACCACCGCGAAAAAAGGCATGTAGTAATAAATAAACAAACCTGTACCGCCTAGAACAAAGTAAACATAAACCACGGTAAGCGCCCGGAAATGGAAAATATAGTAGACAGATCGCGATATAACCGCAGCAAAAGGTAAATTGGTAAAACCCGAATGCGGATTTATACCGCCTAAAGTAAAAAAAAAATAAATCACGATACGAATATGTAAACGAAAAATATGGTAAAAGAATAGCGATAAAGCCACAGCAAAAAATAAGGAGGTAAAGCCCAAGTACGGATTTACACCGCCCTAGTTAAAAAAGGGAAAATATAATAAATACCCGCAAATTGAAAACTCGATAAAATAATTGTGATACGACCGCAGCAAAAGGTAAAGCGGTAGAACCGAACCTCAAATTGACGCCGCTTAAAACAAAAAACGGGTAAAGTATAAAAAATACCCACGTCGGGAGCATATGATAAAAAAAGCCGCGGCGATAACCGTAGAAAATAAAACCCGATGACGGGCGTATTATATCCATTTTAGGGCTATTGATGTAATTAAAGGAAGGAAACGGGCGTACCCCCAGGTTTTCCGAGGACTGACACCACCGGGGAAATTTGAAAAATAGCCCGTATTTATTATATTATCCCTCCCGTTTCCAAAACGGGTCCACACTAGATACGGGATGGGCGAAACGGGTTGTGCGATGGATTCGTATTCAAGGTACGTATCAGGTAGTAAAATGTAAAAGCGGGTTAAGGATAACATATAAAAGGGAACGATATTACCACGACCCGGATACGCACACCTTTCCTTTTTTTTCCCCTTTAGCGCTAATAATAATACTAACAAGGATAGTTAACGGTCCCTAGGCCGTAAGAATACCCTTTCATAGGGTACCGTTTGCAAAAGATTTCTCAATTATTAAAGAGGCTTACCAATTCCTATTTTCAACGATATTCTCTTCAAGATTTTGCGTGGCTGTGGAATAACGTTAAAGTATTTATCGACAAAATACCGAAAATACCGCTATAAACGGCGAAATTCGACAAATTGTCTTTAAACCTAAACCAAAGCGTTCTTTGCATAGACCCACGGGTATATTGCAAAGCCTTAACTGAGCCACGGAGTGGAGCAAAGCGAACGAAGTGGATAAATTGTGGAGCTCTGGGCTTCACGGCTAAGCCCTGAGACTATAATTTTGGAACATATGTTACGATTTATTATTTATGTTAACCGGTACATTCTTTTAAGTTTGTACTATTTAGCCCGTATGGTTTGTATTTGCTTTTATTAATAATCGGATTCCAGAATGATTCGAATTTGAAATTGTTAAACTCCAGACCGTTAAAATTTATACTTGTAACTTGCGAATACCATTTTAATACAAACTTAAATATATTAAACCGTAGGCACTTGCTGCTTAGGATTAGGCCCGGGAAAGTTAAGCCTCAAACAACGACTCATTTTTGATTAACAGCATAGACAGTTTAATTAGATTATTATATAGCTTTAATACATAAAGAAACTTTTAATGCACTCAACATAACCATTATTTTTGGAAACAAGGTTTTATAATAATTTCGACATATGTTTACATTTATCATGGCAATTATATAAATCTTTTCAACAACCTGCTAAAGGCAGCAATCGCACTTCCCGTTATTCCTTTTCAGGTTCCGAACTACTATATAAACCGACTTACATTTACTTTACTTATTATACCTCTTTATTTTCGCATTTTATCGACAAAACCCCAAATTCAAAATGAAGTACTCTACCATTATTTTTACTGCGGCCTTGTGCGCTTTTAGCGTTATCGCCGCTCCAACCATCGCTACGGCCCTTGGTACCGTCCATGGTGGCGGACTCGAAACGCGAAGCACTTCCCACAACAAAGCCATAGAAAAACTTAGAAAGGAGCAGCGGGAGCTCCAAGCGAGAAAGGATCATTCGGAACGCCAAGCTAAGGCATGTGAGAAACGTCTGAAGGAATTAAAGGAGGCGGCTAATAAAGACGATGAAGAGAAGTACCAAGAAGCGATTGAGGAATGTCTTCGTCAGCTAAAAATTACCTAGTCTCAGTGCTCAGACTAGACCCCCCTGCTTCGCAGTGGGGACCGAGCGCTCCATGTACCTTTTAGCCACATGGTTTTTTGACCAATTACATTGGCCGAAAAGAACGCGCTCGTTCTAATCTGAGGACAACTTGTCGCATTTCGCCGTTTGAAGCAGGTATATACATTGTATTCGCACTGTAACAGCAAAAAGAATGGTATAACTCTAGTATGTAATTAAATATTAGAATATAAAAATAAGTAAAAATTAAAAAAGTAAAGAATAACCTGCGTTGAATGAATTGAAGCCTGGTGATCTTTTTGTTGAGACCCGCGTTCTTGAAGCTAATATATGTGGAAAGATAATTAAATACTTAGAAAGGCTTCTAATCTTTCGTAATATTTAATTATTATTTTAAATAGTGGTAAACAAGATTCATTTCAAGGTGAGTTACAGTAATGTAGCCTAGCGGACCCAGAACTACAAAGTGCTTGCGATTATCGTTTCAAATAACAAATTTATTAATCTTTGTATGTTAATTAATAATTTATTAAAAAAGTAGATAATTGACGCAAATATCTGTCAAACGAAAAAAAGATTTGAATATATTCAATCCTTTATTAATCTATATATAAATATCATTTAAGCTTTCCTTTGTACATTCAATTTGATTAAATAAAGCAAAAAATAGAAAAATAATACAAATTTAGCATTTCTTTATATAACGTCGGGTACCCCCTAATGGCCATCCAAAAATAACAACACTGTTATTTTCATCCTCCAACTTCTATTATAAATATCTCGACGAATCTTTCACTTTTGGATTAACCTTTTTCTAATTTTGATTTTTTAATTTCCAATAAAGCAATATACCGAAAAGCAGCTTATTTCCGCTATTGAAAACGTTCATAATGGCGAATCAAGTGCAAAAGCCTCCCGAAAATGGGGTATAACTAAATATACACTGCGTCACCGTTTTCAAAGTTCTCCACCTTATAGACAAGCACAAAACCCTTTTCAAAAACTTTTTACTGAACAGGAAAAGCATTTAACTAATTGGGTATTTACCCAAACAGCTTTAAAGCTTCCACCAACGCACTAAAAATTACGTTTTTTCGCAAAACGGATTTTTTAGGCCGCCGGTGAAACATAAAACTTTGGAAAACGTTGGATAGCCCTTTTTTGGTTCGTTATCCAATCCTTACAACCCAAAAGCCCCGTCGGATAAAAAAACGCCCGGGTTAATGGGGCTGTTGCGGAAATAATTAAATTTTATTGGTTTTATATTATTAACCCCGTTATTAATAATATTAAACCGGAAAACGGGTGGAATATGGACGAAACCGGTATAATGGAAGGTGAAAGATTCAATAGCTTGGTATTAGGTTTTAACGGGATCTGGCCATTACAGCGAAAAAAACCCGGAACGCGGGGCTGGACGAATATAATAGAACATTTATCGGTCACGGGTATTACCCTCCCTCCTTTCGTTATATTTAAGGGAAAAAACGTGTAATAATAATGGTTTTCAACGGATTTAAACCTTTTTAACAACTGGTAGTTTTATATAACCGAAAACAGGTGGACAAATAACGGAACGGTTATCAAATAATTAAAAAAGGTGTTTATTACGTATATTTAACCGAATACCCCTAAAAAGCGGTTATTAGTTTTCGAGGGCCATGGATTACATATAAGCGACGAATTTATGTTTTTTATTTACAAATTAATATTTAATTGGTATATTTACCCCTTTATTCGTTACACGTACTCCAACCATTGGATTTATCGGTTTTTGGGCCATTAAAAAAGGCTTATCGACGTTAATTTGGATTTATTCACCAATTTTTCTATTTAACAATTGTTGGAAAACGAAATTTCCTTTTTTGCTATAATATAACCAGATCAAAAGCATTTACAGCAAAAAATATTTAATTTGGGTGTCGTATAACGGGTTAATAACCGTAAATCTAGTTAAACCATTTTGGAGCCTTTTTTGTTAGAAAATAGCAGCGTTACCGTTATAAAAAATAATAATAGCGGTTTATAAAGGCATAAAATACCGGAAAACTTAACCCGAAAAATTAACGACCCGTTTTTATTTATGTGGAAAACCCCTAAAATAACCCGAAATATTTGACTTTAACTGCAAAAGTTTCCGAAAACAATAAAACCAGCGCTATTTTACGTTTTTTATTTGCAAAAGTCCAAAAAAGCATCGAAGCTAAAAATATATTTTTGGCTAACGCGCAGCAAAAAGTCAGTTTATTGGAAGTATAATTGAAGGTAATACGGCCGGCGAAAAGAAGAACGGTAATTCCGGATCCAGACGAGTCTTTAGTTAATAAATAGAATATTGGTGGATTGCAGGAAAATAATATAGAAAATCTGGAACATTTAGCTGATGAAGAAGAGGTTAATGAACCGGAATAGCCTGAAAATGGTTGTATTTTTGTTCGTTGATAGTTTTATACTTTTATTAGTTTATAAAAGTAGGTATTTCGTTGTTAGATTTTTCGGTGTGGCTAACAGGGGGGGTGGCTATCAGGGGGTACCCGACCTTAAAAGAATAATATAAGCGGGTATTAGAAATCGGATTTGACGTTGACGTCTGTTTGTATACTGAAATCAATCCCTGAGCTTCTGGCTTTATTATTTTGGAAATTGGTAAAAATATAAAACCATTTCAATTGTAAATTATATACAAAATTATCTAACCCTTACCAATCCGCTAATTTAACGGGTTATATAATTGGATATATGTACCAGGCTGTAATAGTATACTAGGTATATATATGTTACCCCCCACGTGCAAGAACCACAAAATTTGGCTGAAAATAAAAATAATATAAAATTGGTTGAATAAAGCAAAAAATGGATAAAAAATATATTTTCAGCATTTGTTAATATAGAAAGGTTTTCAAAGCCAGTATTATACATTAAATTATACGTGGACGTTCGTTTATACACGTAATCCAATCCCTGAAACCTTGGTTGTTTTATCGTTAAAATTGGTAAAAATATAAACGAGTTTCAATTGTAAATTATATACAAAAATGTGTATACTTTGCCTATCCGCTTGTTTAACTGTTTATAAGGTCCGGTATAAGCACCAAAGTTAACCATACCGGTATATACACGTAAGCGACCTTCCACACGCAAACAATATAACATTTGGTGGAAAATTAAAAAATCATATCAAAGAAAATCGAAAATTTACAAATTATCGAAAAAAACAGTACCGCCATGAACGGATTAAGGGCAGGTGGTATCCAATTCCGCCGATATAGCAGATAAAAAAAATAAATCAAAGGGTTGCTAATAGCGACATTAAACGCTATTTTCAACGATATTTTGTTTTTTTTAGTATTCTGCGTATTTGTGGAATGATAAGGGAGTATGGTCGCAAAAATGCCACAAATACCGCCATAAATGGCAAAAGTCGACAAATTGTCCTTAGACCTGAACCAGAGCGTTCTTTGGTTGGACCCACAGGTACATTGCAAAGCCGCAATTGAGCCACGAAGTGGATCAATTTTGGAGCTCTGGGCTTCAGGGATAAGCCCTGAGACTATAAATTACCACCGCTAAACAGTGGTGGCGACTTTGCAGTTGGATGGAACGCCGATCCGGCGTTGTACAAGTATAAACCCGTGCTCGTTGGGGTTTAGTAAAATGGTCCGTTATAATGGCGATTAACGTAATTCCTTTTTTTGGCAATATTGAACAACGCGTTGCGGCTTTAATTATTTAACAAAAAACAACATTATAAAATCGATTGGGGCTATAATTCTAGGTTTTAAAATCGTTGAATCAATTAACACATGCAATATTTGAGAAAGAACGAACGAAATACTTGTGGGTCCAAAGTTTTATACTCTATAAACGTCTTGGAAGTTACATCGACAAATATACGGTGACAAGGGGTGGTTTTTTTTGCCTGCCGCCGTAGTTAGGGCTGATCCCTGAGGCCCAGAGCTCCAAGATTGATCCACTTCGTGGCTCAATTGCGGCTTTGCAATATACCTGTGGGTCCATCCAAAAAACGTTTTGGTTTAGGTTAAGGCATTCCAAAACCCCCCCACGGGGGCCCGTGGCAGCCCAAATCGGTGGGGCGGCCAACCCGTGGGTGGGTTGAATTTTTTGTGGGGGGGCCCGGCCCGGCCCAAAACCGTACACAGGTTTTCACGGCAACCCGCGGGCCCCCGTGGGAGAACCCGTAAAAATACAAATTTTCCATATTTATACTTATGATTTTTTTCGAATTATAGGTAAAATAACAATTACAAATAAAATATAATATATACTCACGATTACAAATAAACCATAACATAAAATGACGATAATAAATAAAATATAATATAAAATGACGATTACGAATAAACCATAACATGAAATAACGATAATAAATCAAATATAATATAAAATCACGATAATAAATCATATATAATATAAAATCACGATAATATATCAAACATAATATAAAATCACTATTATAGATCAAATATTATTTAAATCTACGATTACATATAAAATATAAAAAGGAAAATAAACATATTAAACCTTTATTTTACAATTGGGAGTTTTTCGAATTACGCCCATACACGATATTACCCCGTACCCGTTTCACTGCCCTAAATGGGGTTTCTATTAACAATTTGTTAAATTAAAACCCTTTTTAATTGAAACGGGTAATGGGGGCATACGGTTAATATTTCCCCGGATTGGGGTATTAGCGACCGCTACCTAAATAGGATTGTCGTCATCCGAATTTAAATCTTCGCTTAATTCCCCCAAATTGTACACGAACCCAATAAATTCCTTAAAACGGTCGTTTTCAGCTTTTTCGTTTTCCGGGGATATAAATTCTTTATATACGTTAAAAGTTCTAATACCGATTAATAAAATCATTTTTTTTAATCGAGGCGTAAATAACAGCACGGTCCCGGATTGCCGATAAAATTAACGAAAATTGGTTAAAAGCAATCGAATTGTTTAACCATAATTATAACCGTTCAATAAAAATGGAAGCAGTAGGAATAGCTAAAATATAGCGTGCGATTTGGGCAAATTCCGGGAATTTGGTTTTATAAGTAACCCACCAATTGAAAATATTATCATCGTTTTCCATAATTGCGGTAAATAATCGAGGATTAATATATATACCAATGTAATTATCCGTATAATTATCCGTGTAACCATCCGTATAACTATCCGTGTAATTATCCATAATTTGAAAATAACGAACCTTAAATAAAGAATATTTTAATTTTTAACCGGATTTTTTTTCAACAGAACGATCGATGGAATATAAGTTGGTTATTGGATTTGAACTTTGGCTGGGAATATGTTTGCGTCTTTTTAAATTCGGTTTCCGCCATAAAATAAATAAAACTGGATCCGTTCCCGGGTAAATCGATTTTGTTTTGGGGTGGAAATTTGGATTTCGCTTTTCCGAATATAACTCGGCCAAACGATTAATGTTTCGGTTAATTAAATTTTCCACCCTTTGGTTGATATATTTTGCGTAATAACGGAGTTTTTTTTTTTTAAAATCCGTCCGCGTAGGTGGGATTAAAATAGCCGTTACAAGGTACATTTTTTTAATTTTTTAACGTTAAATTAGGTCGATATATTTGTCCAGTTTTGTTCGTGCAGTACGAATTGCGTTTTTAAAATTGGTATACCATCCTGTTTATGGATATTTTTAGGTTTTTCCCTAAGATTTTCGTTCGAAATTAGTAAAAGCAATTCCAATAACTCCTAACCCAGATAATGTGAACATGGCTAGCGCAGGGCTGATTATATTAGCTACCCTGCATTATCTTATAACGGCTAGCACGGGCTAATTTTCTCAGTCACCCTGGATCGAATAAATAAATAAATAACAAATAAAACGTATACGCGTTTATACACACAAAGCTTTATATATCACGTCTTTGTTCATAGTTTCAACAACAAAAACAAATACGTCATATATAATCTAGCTTAGTGGTATTATGCACGTACCATAATCTATATCATATATACGTTGTTGAAGTGCGTGGGTTCGAATCCCGTTGTGGTCGCAGATTTTCTGTGCATGCATAAGCACAATAGGCCGTTAGGCTCAATGGGCCGTTAGGCAAAATAGGTCGGCAGGCCAGTCACATAAATAAGGCCAAATCATGTGACGTGACCCCGCATTCCGGACATCCGGATCGAAGATCTGCACCTACGGATTCGAACACGTAATTCACAACTTAGCCTTAGATTTATTACCTTTATAACCTTCATCGATTCAACAATTCAACAAATCGATAGTGTAACAACAATATATTATCTCTATTACCCGTTAGCAGACGGTTATCTGCCATTTCAACGTTCCATCAGCCTAATACGTGATCCACCTTTCCCCGCGTTCAAGATTTAGTTTATTCAATCTCGTAACCTCCTCACACTAATTTGCTAATTTGGTAAAGTTTTCAACTCGATATAGTGTGGCTAACTCGTAGGTGTAGGGTGGGTATTAAACCCGGTATAGGGTAAACCTCATTCGCTAAACGTTAAATCGCAACTCCTATAATATAAAATATCGGATAATTTAATAACCCCGACAGCCCTATTTCGGCACTATCTATTGTGGTTTACATATAAATAAAGGTGGATCTATTATATGGTGAACAACGCATACAATTAACAATATGCGAAATAACCGATATACTATAGCTAACTGGGACTATTGACAACGAATAGCCAAATTCGCTACCTGGTTTAATAATTATTTCCGTGGGTTAATAATATGTAAATCGGGGGTTCGAATCCTGGGGTTATAATAATTTTGGGGGTTATTTCCAATTTGGGGGTTCGTCCAATTCGGGGGTAAGGGGTCGCTTTAAGGGGTTTAGCTATCCAAAGGGCTTATACCGGGGGTTCGAAACGGGTTAGGACATAAGTGGGATTTCCTTTTTTGAGGTTTTATTTTTTATATATTTTTATTTTCCCATTTTATATAAGTAATAGCAAGTTCGAGGGGATGTCAATTATGTTAATTACACTCGTTATTTAGCACGTAGTAGGTCTACCTTTATTTATATATAAGCCACAATAGATAGTGCCGAAATGGGGCTGTCGTGGTGGTCGGACTTTCCGTTATATTTTGTTTTACAGGAGTTGCGATTCAAAGTGTCAGCGAATGGGGTTTACCCTGCACCGGATTCACACCCACCCTGCACCTACAAGTCAGCTACCCTATATCGGGTTAAAAATTTCACCAAATCAGCAAATTACTGCGAACCCAGAAATGGTTTGTATAGGAATTAGGGTGTTTTTCCAACAATGCATACAGAATAATTTTTGGGAAAATCGTGTGCGGCACCGGAACGTTTTCCGGGGTGCGGACCCCCACTTCAATGTCGGAGAATATGTAAGGGAAATAAAGCAAAGTTTCCCCCACCAATGAATTAAAATTATTAATCCCAAAATTAGTAAACCAATTTAGTGCATTTAAACCTTGTAATTACAGGCCTTTATAGCGCAACTAGCACCACGCCGCACCTACGCTAATGCCCAAACCCCTGTTAGCAACCCGTTTTGTCAACAAATATTAAATCTTCTCGCAACAAAAGGCAAAAAGCACGTACAATTCCTCGACCTCGTTTTTCGTAGATTGGTTAATCTTCTCCGTTTGAGAAAACGCAAATATATATCAGTTATTGCAAATATACAAATAATAATACAAAATGGATGGTCATATAGAATAGTTATATACATGATGATATTTCGTTAACAAACGGAAAAAACTTACTATACAAAAATCCGTAGAAATTAAATAGGGGTTAAATGAATCGTTTTATGATCCGAATTCGTTCCAAATATAGATGATTGTAGTGCGATTCTATATAAGGGTGTTAATTCCATCATCTTGGGGTTTTTCACTAACCTGGGAATGTTTTAACATTTGCAACCAGCTTTTACAAATTAATTCAATTTGCTGTTTTTCGCAAAACACCCTACTGGTAATATTACCAGATCTCCGCCAATTAAGCGTTTGAAAACACTTCAACGTTCAAATTCATTTCATTGTTTATCCGTTACCAACCCCATAAACAAAATGCAAAAACGAATAAAGTGAAGAAACTTTTATCATTTGAATGCGTATATATGATACGCATCCTTTTTCCAGCCGTATTCAATAAAATGGTTGCAACTGATGTTTTGGGTATTTGCAAATACCGTGGTAAATTTGGGTTTAATCTTCCAATTGAAGTTAAAAAGGAAATTATATTTATACCAAGTAACGCCAGGTAAACGTGGGTCGGGTATATATACATACTAAGGTAATATTACACAGTTCGTGAATAACTTTCAAAAACAGAAACATCAGTTTTTCAATTCACATTTCCGGAATTGACGATGCGGTATCAATTACCATGATGTGGTGGAATGTTTAAGAAAAAAGGGAAAAAGTGTTTCGTTATTATGTTAAGATTGTGACGAAATGGGAGTCTCTCAACTTTGTCCGATGAATTAACTGAGTTAAGTCCAAATAATTAATAACAGGAATATATCGGTCAAATTCTGGGTTGAAAGTTTATTAAAATTACAAGTTTGTCATGCTTAATTGCATTTTCTTTTGTTTGCATTATTATTTGTCGCTAGGTTTTGCCTACATAAATACCGTTGGGTACCCCCTGATGGCCACCCTCCCTAGTGGATACCCTTTTTACACCAAAACTCCCCTTTTGGAAAACGTTATAATAAATCAAATAAAAATCATATCGATACCATTTTAAAAATATATATAGGGATTTAATAATAAAGCCATTCCGAAAAGGATTTTTGGATATGTATAATATATGTTAAAGGTTTGGCGGTTAAATCCGGTTTTAGATTTTCCCATACAAATTGTATGGTAACGAAAAATGGCAATAATTACCGCAAAATCCCGTTTTAAAAGCCAAGATTAAAAATATTATTATAATGTATATATATAACTTTATTAAGGTAGTTGCCCTGTTTTTCTACGATATATCTAACGTTTAATTGCCGGACATATATATATATATATATATATATATATATATATATATATACCATATAAGCTTATAGTGGCTATATAAATATTACGTATAACGTAGCGAAAAATAGCAAATAAATAGTATTTAACTAAGTAATCGGTTGGATAGGAAACAATTTAATAATAATTGTAATTTTGGCTTCTAAAACGGGAAATTGCGGTAATTATTACCGTTTTTCGTTACCATACAATTTGTATGGGAAAATCTAAAACCGGATTTAACCGCCAAACCTTCAACACATATTATACACATCTAAAAATCCTTTTCGGTATGGGGTCAACTATTAAATCCCTATGTACATTTTTAAAATGGTATCGATACGATTTTTATTCGATTTATCATAACGTTTTTCAAAAGGGGAGCTTTGGTGTAAAAAGGGTGTCCATTAGGGAGGGTGGCCATCAGGGGGTACCCAACGTTATCTGATAATTATACTTTCACAGTTGTTTTTAATAACTGCGTCAAAGGAGTTTCGCCGACTATAGTCCCGTGTAAATTGCTCAGTCCTCAAAATCGCTTGCAGCGTTCAATTAAAAATATAATATTCACCATTACGCTTTATATTATATTGCAAATATAAAAAAAGACTCAATAATATTGGAAAAAACGGCGGAAATATTTTTGGTACAATTGTTTACTATTTTACACTGTGCTGCTATCTATACAAAACGGGTCTTACTATTAGCGAAAGTAGTTTAATTGGTTCGTTTATTATTGAAAGAAATAAGTGACATAATTTGTCTTTAAAATGTTAAAATATAAAATTTAATTAAACGTTGGAAAATCTTTTGTTTTATTATTTCTTAGTTTAACTTCGAATTTATTACGCTGATCCCTTTCGAATAAAGTTTACGCAGTTAAATGTTTTGCATATGAAAACCACCGTAAAATAAATCATGAAAATACGCATCTACTCCGCGTATTAAAATTAAATAGCGGGCAAAAAGTCCCCCTTAAAATCTTCAATATTTCTACTATATACTGGGTTTTTGACCAGCATTTTTACTTTTTCCCCTAATTAATAATTACTTTACCGAAATTACGCACCCCAATCCAATTACAAGCAATGAATAAAAGCGTAACCTATTCGTCCATGTTTCCCCAAACGATTATTCGGTAAATGATACGAACAAGTTTCTTAAACATATTTATATGACTTTTACAAAGGGTTTGTTCGACTTACTTGCGCTGGATAGGGTTTTTGCAATAAAAAGCCCCATACGATCTTTAAACGCGGAACAGGGTGGTAGTTTTCGTGTAATTATTATTTATAACCAAAGATTTGGGTACGTTAAAACGAATAGAAACGCGCAAAGAAGTTTTTTCACCCCACGTCCAAAACTATATAAACGTAAAATAAATCGCTCTGTAAAATTGATAAGCAGTTATTTTATTTCGTAAAATTAAAATTTGTAAGTCCTTTTCAGTTTTATTGTTAAATAAGTTACACATTTAGTCTATATTAAAATCATAAGCCGTAATTCTTTTCGCCTAATGGTGGATTTTAATAACCAGATGGGCTACCAGGGAGTGCTAATATTGATATATTATATAATAAAATAAAGTACGCGATATTTGAAATTATTAACCGTAAGGCTGGGTACCCCTTAACCGCAACCCCCTAACAGCCGCACCCCAAAAATAACAACACTTCTATTTTTACTCTCGAACTTCTATCATAAGTCTGTCCATAAAGTTTCTGTTTTTTGCAGTACTTGTTTCGAATCTCTTTTCTTCATATTCAAAATAAAAGGATATACCGAAAATCAGCTTATTTCCGCTATTAACGACGTGAAAAATGGCGAATCAATTACAAAATCTTACCGAAAATGGGGTATACCTCCAAACACCCTTCGAGGTCGTTTTAACGGCGCCCAATTTTAAAAACAAACAAAACGACTTTTCCAGAAACCTTTACCGGAACAGGAAAAGCATTTAGCTGATCGGGTGTTTGCCCAGGCCGTTTTAGGCCTTCCACCAACGTACCGAAAGTTACGCTTTTTTGCGGAACGAATTCTTTAGGCCGCCGGAGAGATATAAGGTTTTAAAAAAACGTTGGATAACCCGGTTTTTGGTTCGTTATCCAATTTTGAAAGGCCAAAGGCCCCGTCGAATAAAAAACGCCCGGGTTAATAGGGTTATTACGGAAATAATTATATTTTGGTAATTTTATATTATTAACCCCGTTATTAACGATATTAAACCGGAAAATCGGTGGAATATAGACGAAACCGGTATAATGGAAGGTAAAAGATTTAATAGTTTGGTATTAGGTTTTAACGGGATCCGGCCATTACAGCGAAAAAAACCCGGAACGCGGGGCTGGACGAATATAATAGAATATATATCGGTTACGGGGGTTACCATACCTCCCCTCGTTATATTTAAAGGAAAGAAGTATAATAGTAATAATTTCCGACGAATTTAAGCCTTTTCGATAAGTGGTAATTTTATGCAACCGGAAACGGGTAAACAAATAATAAAACGGCTATAAAATGGTTAAAAAAGGTGTTTATTCCGTATACCCAACCAAATACCCTTGAAAAGCGGTTGTTGGTTTTCGACGGCCATGGATCACACGTTACGGACGAATTTACGCTTTTTGCCTCAAAAATAACATTTAACTCCCATATTTACCCCTTTATTCGTCGCACGTTCTTCAACCATTGGATTTATCGGTTTTTGGCTTGTTAAAAGGGGTTTTTCGACCTTAATTTGGATTTATTAGCCAATTTTGCTGATCAACGGTTAATTTTAAGCGAAATCTCCTTTTTCGCTATTGAAAAACCTAAATAAAAGCATTTATGAAAAAGATTATCCAATTTGGTTGGCTTATAACGGGGTTATGGCCGGTGAAGTTGGCTAAACCGCTTTTAACCCCTTTTTTATTGGAAAATAGCAACGCCCACGTCAAACAAAATAAAAAAAGGGTTTTTAAAGGGATAAAACACCGGAAAATCCAACCCAAAAATTAATGACCCGTCTTTATGTGGGAAGGTTACCAGATAGAATTAGCTTAATCTTTGGCGCGGGGAAAAGTGGATCACGTATAAGGCTAATGGAACGTTAAAATGGCAGATAACCGTCTGCTAGCGGGTACTGGAAATAATATATTATTGTTGCACAATGGATTCGTTAAATCGCTGAATCGATGAAGGTTATAAAGGTGATAAATCAAAGGCTAAGTTGTAAATTACGTGTTCGAATCTGTAGGTGCAGGTCTTTAACTCGGATGTCCGGAATGCGGGGTCAACTCACGTGATTGGCCTTATTCATGTGACTAACCTGCCCACCTATTGAGCCTAACGGCCTATTGTGCTTATGCATGCACAGAAAATCTGCGACCATGACGGGATTCGAACCCACGCAATTTAACAGCGTATATATGATATAGATTATGGTACGTGCATTATACCACTGAGCTGAACTATATATAACGTATTTAGTTTATTGTTAAAACTATGAACACAGACGTGATATGTAAGGCTTTGTGTGGATAAACGCGTATACGTTTTGTTTATTATTTATTTATTTATTCGATGCAGTGTGACTAATAAAATTAGCCGGTGCTAGCCGCTATAAGAAGATGCAGGGTAGCCAATAAAATTAGCCGTGCGGTAGCCATATTCACACTTTATTTATTCGGAAAACCCTGACAACGACCCGAGATGTTCGATTTTAACTACAGGAAATTTCCCGGTCCGAGAACAGTTACGCTATTTTACGGCTTTTATTCGGAAAAGTCCAAAAAAGTTTTGAAACCAAAAATATTTTATTGGTTGTAATTCAGCAAAAAATAAGTTTATTGGAAGCACAATCGTAGGTAATACGGCCGGTTAATAAAAGGATGGTGGTTCCGGATCCAAACCAGCTTCTGGTTAATAAATAGAATATCATTGGATTGCTGGAAAATGATATAGAAAACTTGGAACTTCTAGCTGATGAAGAAGAGGTTGATAAACCGGAACAGCCTGAAAACGATTGTATTTTTGTGCGTTGACAGTTTTATTTTTAAATCGATTTCCGCAACGCGAAATTTTGTTGTTAGATTTTTGGGGGTGAGGCTGGGCGGTACCCAGCGTTTTATACCAATAACGACTTTATATAGACATGTATAATTTACCAGTTCAACTGTTTTGTTTTGATTAAATTGTTTGTATTTCCAAAATGCGCGATTTTGTGGCGGATTTGGCGCATTGTATTACCACATTTAAAAGGATGTTCAGGTGAAATACGTTTTGCAAACCTGTAAAGGATTCGGCCGATGAATTAACTTGTTGTACTTGAATAAATATACTATTTATATAATAATATAACAACTACTATTTCCCAGTTTTCTCCTTTTGCTTCGGCTTTTTAGATGGGAATTTGAAAAACCGTTTTAAAAATATTTTCCAAATTAGTTAAGTCGGTTATACTTTTCTCAATCTTAGTCGTCGATCGGGGCAGGGGTATGGGAATTTAATCCGAAATCAAATACCGGGGTTTTTCACCATTGGTTTTGAAAGTGTTACGATTAAGGTATCGGGTAACCTGTTCTTAGGATAAAGTACAGTGGGTTGAAGCAATTGAGCGTCTTAATTTGGGTAACTGGGGTTCTCAATAACTGGGGTGAAATTATAATCGATTCCTGGGTAAATAATAAATTGGATATAAGTTAATTACTGTTAAACAATCCTAAACTAAGCTTTATTTACGTGGTTATAAGCGTGTTTTATATCAATTATATTTTTAAATATAATCTCTCCGAATCTGTTTAATTTATAATTCCCAGTCGAGGTTTTACAAATCAACCGAAATTACCTTTTTAATGGTGACGTGCTATTACGTAATTGGGTTTTATATAATCCCGTTTCCTACCGGTCGGTGTTTTTTTGGTCGGGTGTCGTTGAAAGGGGTGTAACCCCGTTTGGCCTCCCTGGTATCGGCCAATTATTTGGGCGTAATATTAGGTTTCCTTTCCCTTGGCCAAATCCCTTTAGTTTTTCAATAATTCGTTCTCCTTTAATCCTGGTTTCGGGTTATATGTTTTTTTTTGCTAATTTCGTTACGCTATATTTAATCCCGTAGTTAAATCGAAATTTGTTCGTTCGTCGATAGAACGTCGCCACGTGTTTTTTGCGTTTTTTTTCCTTTTTTTGTGGATATAAGTTTTTGTTTTTATTGTAAATTTCGCGGTATAATGCGTTGCGCCGTTTTACCGCAAAGTTCCTTTCGTTATATCGGATACTTTCGCGTTAACCGTTTTAATTGCGATATATTGGGTGTTTTAAATGTTTAATTGCGCAATTTTGGTCGGTAGCACTTAAAAGTCGACGTTAAAATGGAGGTTTTAAAGGAAAATATTTTGGTGGAGCAGTAAAACATTTAGGAAAAATAGTTAAAGCTTTTTAGTTTGTAAAAACAAAAAGAATTGTGATCTAAAAAAATAATGCGGACTATTTTTCGCGGAATTAACGATTTAAAGGACTTGGATTGGGTGGAACGCGAAAAGGTAAAATAGGAGGAGCGGCGGCGATTAGCCGAGGTATTTCCCGAAATGTTTTTGGAATAGCTTTTTCCGGATTCCAATTTTCCCTGGGATTCGTCCTTTTTAATAGGTTTTTTAAATCCTTTTTTATTGGATAAAATAAGTATTTTTGCACAGCATTAAAATGGTAAATTGCTTTATTCGTGTTTTTTAATTTATAGTATGTGTTAATTTGCTTTGTAAATTCGTTTGGTGGTATGGTTTCGAATCCTGGTCGATTTTTAATTTTTGGGAATAATAGGTATTGATCTTTTAGATCGTCCTTTTTTTTGGGTAATTTTTTGGCAAATCCAATTCCTAATAACATTAGCGAGATAGTTCCTAATAATTATGGAGGTGGTTAAAGGGTTCCCAAATATTTTTTTCGTATCCATAATTTTCCCATTTAACAAAATATTTTATTTTATCGTGGTTGCGTTTGTGGTCCAGTATTCGTTCGACGTCGTATGTTTTTTTTGCGTCGATTTCGATTATTTTTTATATATTAGTACCAGGTGGTGCTGGTTCCAATAGTAATACGTGGAACGTTGGGTGAATGTTTATAATTCCTGGTAATAATAATTTATAATTGGTTTCGCTGATTTTTTTATCGATTTTAAAAGGTCCAAACTTTTTAAAATTAAATTTGCTATTTGGTCGTTGTATTTTAATATTGCGTCGAATAAAATAAACGTTATTTCCCTCCTGGAAAAATGGTCTTTTTATCCGATATTGGTTGGCGTATTTGGTTATTTGTTCTGTACGAATCCTAATTTTTGTTGGAGTTTTTGGTGGAATTTTCGTAATTCGCTTATTTTTTTGTCGGTTCGTGGGGCCTCAATCGTGGTTTTTGGTTTTTTGTATACGGTAGGATTAAACTCGTAGTTGGTATAAAAGGGGGTTATTTTAGTATTTTTATTTTTTAAACTGTTGTACGCAAATTGTGCTGTGGGTAATAATTATACTAGATTATTCTATTTGTGGTTTACATAGCATTTTTAATACTGTTTTAATGTTTAATACGCTCGTTTTATTTATCCGTTTATTTGTAAGTAGAATGTTTTCAATCATTTATAATTGGTTTTTAGCTATTTTATTAAACATTTCCAAAGTTTTAATGTAAAAAATTCATTTCTGTCCGTAATAATGTTTTTTGGAAGTTCGTAATTATTAACAATTATTTGTAAAAAATATTTAAGCGATTTTTTTGGCGTTGCTATGTTTTTATAGGGAAGGGAATAGGCATATTTGGTAGATTTGTCCATTATAATTAATATACTATTATATTCGGTTTTAGTAAATACTTTGTCGGAAAAATGTAATTTGACGATAAAATTCATCGTAATATGTTAATTATATGCGTTATTTAGCATGTAATGGGTCCACTCTTATTTGTATATAACCCACAGTAGATAGTGCCGAAGTGGGGCTGTTGGGGCTGTCGGATTTTCTATTATATTTTGTATTGCAGGAGTTGCGATTCAAAGTATCTGCGAGTGGGGTTTCACCCTGTACCGTGTTTAACACCCACCCTGCATTTACGAATCAGCTACCCTGTACCGGGTTGAAATTTTCACCAAATTAGCAAATCAGTGCGAACCCAGAAATGGTAGGTATGGAAATAAGGGTGTTTTTTCAATAACGCATACGAAATGATTTTTCGGAAAATCGTGTGCGGCACCGGAACCCTTTGCGGGGTGCGGACCCCCACTTCGATGTCGGAAAGTATATAAAGAAAATAAAACAAAATCCCCCCCACCAATAAATTAAATTCATAAATCCCAAAATTAGTAAACCATTTTAGTGAACAATTTAATGCATTTAAGCCCTATAATTACAGGTTTTTACAATATAATTAGTACCACGCCGCACCTAGGCTAATACCTAAACCCTTGTTAGCAACTCATATTGTGAACAGGTTATAAGCCCGGAAAGGTTTTAGCTTGTGCATTAAAGTGCATTTTGCATCGCTGGAAAACCTGAAGTTTAGTAGTCTCAGTGCTCAGACTAGACCCCCTGCTTCGCAGTGGGGACCGAGCGCTCCATGTACCTTTCAGCCACATGGCTTTTCGACCAATTACATTGGCCGAAAAGATCGCGCTCGTTCTAGTCTGAGGACATTTTGTCGCATTTCGCCGTTCATAGCGGTACCACCAACGATAATTTGTCGCGTTTCGCCGTTTATAACGGTATTATTAATAATATATTTAATGTTACGATATCGTTAATAGTTATTTTATTAATATAAGGATAATTTGTGGTATTTTGCCGTTTATAGCGGGTGTATACAATATATTCGCATTATAATGGCAAAAGAAAATGGTGTACCCATAACATATGGGTAAATATTCAAATAAAAAAACAAATAAAAATTATAAAAATATACAGTAGATTGCGTTAAATTCATTGGAGTTTGTTAATTATTCGAATGCCGGCCGCGTTTTAATAGCTACTGTATATGGAAAGATATTAAAATATTGAATAAGATTTGTAATTTTTCATTATATTCAATTTTTATTTTAAATAATGGTATATAATATGAGCTCTGGTTGAAATTACAGTTTTTAAAGCTTAGTAGACCTAGCACAGCAAAGTGCATGCAATTATCGATTAAAACAAAAGTTTTATTAATATATTTATATAAATTAACAATTTGTTAAAAAATTAAATAATTTGCGCAAATATTGGTAGAATGAAAATATTTTTGATTGGTGCACTCCTTTATTAGTTTGTTAATAACTTTTACATTAGTTTTCTTTTTATAAATTTTATTTAATTAAATAAAGCAAAAAATATAAAAATAACACAAATCTGGCATTTTTTATTATAAAAAAATAAAAAGGGCCGGTATTGTAGATCGGGTTTTACGTTGACGTTTATTTATATACACAGTCCACCTTTACAGATTTTGGTTTTATTAATGTTAAAATTGTTAAAAATATAAAAACATTTCGATTGCAAAATATATATAAAATTGGATACACTTTACCTATCCGCATATTGAACGGCTAAAATAATTAGATATACGTACCAAAATGAAGTGTTATATTAAATATATATATGCCACCCCCCACGTGCAAAAACCCCAAAATTTGGCTGCAAAACAAAAATGATATAAAATTAATTAAATAAAGCAAAAAGATTTATAAAATACACATTTAGCATTTTCTTTTATTAAACAGTTTTCAAAACCGATATAATAGGTTGGATTGTATCTGGACGTTTCTTTATATACGTAATCGAATTTCTGAAGTTTTGGTTTTATTATCGTTAAAATTGGTAAAAGTATAAACGAGTTTCGATTGTAAATTATATATAAAAAAGTATATACTTTGCCTATCCGCTTATTTAACTGCTTATATAATGTGGTATATGCACCAAAATTTAATATAATAATATATAAAACCCTCCACGTGCAGAAATTATAAAATTTGGTCAAAAATTAAAAATAATATTAAAAAAAATCGAAAATCGAAAAAAATATCGAAAAAACAGTACCGCCATGAACGGATTAAGGGCAGGTGGTATCCAATTCGGCCATTACAACAGATAAAAAAATCAATCGAATCGCTGCTAATAGCGGTATTAAACGCTATTTTCAACGATATTTTATTTTTTCAATATTGTACGTGGTTGTGGAATAATAAAGGAGTTTCGGTTAAAAAAAGGCCAAAAATACCGCCATAAACGGCGAAAATCGACAAATTGTCCTCAGACCTGAACCAAAGCGTTCTTTGGATGGACCCACAGGTACATTGCAAAGCCGCAATTGAGCCACGAAGTGGAGCGAAGCGAACGGAGTGGATTAATTGTGGAGCTTTGGGCTTCAGGGATGAGCCCTGAGACTACCATATCTAATCGAATTAACAAATTTCGCGGTCGTTCATCCACCGCTCGTCGCAACGATTTGCTTTATGTGCTTCTTTTTTTGGCGCTCGAAATGCTTTTTTATTCTGTTTGCGAATCGCAAAAAATCGCGAAATACGCTGTATCACCTCGGGATTTCTTTCGTTGTATCGAATATACTCGCCTGGGTCGCTCGCGATACGATATTATGGGTATTGCCCGAAAGCAGCTCCATCGTTTGGCCGTTCAACATTCCAAGCTGGATACCGACGTCGAGGCTTAAAAATTGCGGTTATTAAAACGGGAGTAAAAGTTGGCGGTTAAGCGTCAAAAACTCTTACGTTTAAAACACCAGAAAAAAATGTGGTTTAAAAGAATAATAAAAGCGGTTCGTCGTGGGATTAATAATTTGGAGGAATTGGATCGGGTGGAGCGTGAGGAGGCAAAATAGGAGGAGTGACAACGATTGGCCGAAATCCTTCCTAAAATGTCCCTGGAATCGCTTTTTCCGGATTCCAATTTTGCTTGGGATTCGTCCTTCCCAATAAATCTTTTAAATCCGTTTCTATTAAATAAAATAAATATTTTTTGCGCAGCATTCGGTCGGTAAGCTGCTTTGTTCGTATATTTTGGTTTGTAATATATGCTGATTTTTTCCTTTGTAAATTCTTTTGGTGGTGTGGTTTCGAATCCTGGTCGATCTTTAGTTTTTGGGAATGGTAGGTAATGTTTTTTTAAGTCGTCCTTTTTTTGGCTAACTTGTTCGCAAATCCAGCTTTTAATAATATTGGCGGAATAATTGCTGGTAATTTTGGAGGTGGTAAAAAGGTTCCCAAATATCTTTTTCGTATCCATAACTTTCCCAGTTAATAAAGTATTTTGTTTTGCTATGGTTACGTTTGTGGTCCAGTATTCGTTCGACGTCGTACGTTTCTTTTACGTCGATTTCGATTATTTTTTATTCACTGGTACCGGGTGGTGCTAATCCCAATAATAATACGTGGAACGTTGGGTAAATTTTCATAATTCCTGGTAATAACAATTTGTAATTAGTTTCGCTAATCTTTTTGTCGATCTTTAAAAATGCAAATTTTTTAAAATCAAATTTACGGTTTGGTCGCTGTATTTTAACATTACGTCGAATAAAATAAGCGCTATCTCCCTCCTGGAAAAATGATCCTTTTATCAAATATTAATTAGCGTGTTTAGTCATTCTTTTTCGTACAAATTCCAATTTGTATTGGAGTTTTTAATGGAATTTTCGTAATTCGTTTGCTTGTTTGTCGGCTCGTGGGGCCGTAATCGTGGTTTTTGGTTTTCCATATACCGTAGGGTTAAATCCGTAATTGGCGTAAAACGGGGTTATTTTGGTATTTTTATATTTTAAACTATTATATATAAATTGTATTATAAATAATAACCGTACCCAATTATCCTATTTATAATTTATATAATATTTTAAATATTCTTTTAATATTTGGTTTGCTCGTTTTATTTACCCCTTCAAATGTGGGTGGAATAATGTGGATAATTTATGGTCGGTTTTTAGCTATTCTATTAAAAATTTCCAAAACTTTAATGTAAAAGGTTTGTTTTTGTCCCTAATAATGTTTTCTGGAAGTCCGTAGTTGCTAACAATTACTCGTAAAAAAATAGAAGCGATTTTTTCGGCGTTGCTACTCTCCTTACAAAATAGGAAATAAACGTATTTAATAAATTTGTCCATTATTACCAATATACTATTATATTTAATTTTAATAAATAATTTTTCGAAAGGTGGTAATTTAACGATAAAATCCATTATAATGGCTTACCAGGCCTTATTAGGGGCTGGAAAAGGTTGTAGGAACCCGTAAAACTTATATTTGGCGGATTTGCTTTTTGCGCAAAATTCGCAATCCTTAATAACTTTTCGTATTTTTTATCGTATTCCTTTAAAATTATAATGCTATTTTAACCGTTTCCATATTTTGGAAATTCCTTAATGTCCGTGGGTTTTACTTCCGTAAATTCTCCGTATTTCTTTTGGTGTAATTACCGTATTAATCGTTATAAAATTTCGGTAAACTGGGAAAAGGTTTCCGTTATCGTTTGTCGCGAAAACTTTCCGTATTTCCTCGGATACTATATTTTTGTAACTTGGTCTTTTGCTAAAGGCGTTGGCCTTACCATTTTCTATTCTTTTTCGGTAAATAATTTTAAAATGGAATTCTAATAAAAAATTTACCCATTTAATTTGTCGTTTGTTCAACATTTTGCTAATAGTAAAATAGGTGAAATTTTTATGGTCCGTATAAATTAATATTTCGTATTTAATTCCGGATAATTGTAATTTCCATTTCTCGAATGCTCCGATAATAACCATAAATTCCTTATCGTGGATTTGGTAATTAAATTCTAATTTATACAGTTTTTGTAAAAAAAAGGCGTAAAAGTGCAAACGTCCTTTTTATTTCGTTGGTTAAATTATCCTCCGATTGCATAATCGGATACGTCGGTTTCGACAGTGAACATGGCTAGCGCAGGGCTAATTATATTAGCCACCCTGCATTATTTTATAACGGCTAGCACGGGCTAGTTTTATTAGTCACCCTGCATCGAATAAATAAATAAATAACAAATAAAACGTATACGCGTTTATTATACACAGAAGGCTTTATATATCACGTCTTTGTTCATAGTTTCAACAACAAAACAAATACGTTATATATAACTTAGCTTAGTGGTATAATGCACGTACCATAATCTATATCATATATACGTTGTTGAAGCGCGTGGGTTCGAATCCCGTTGTGGTCGCAGATTTTCTGTGCATGCATAAGCACAATAGGCCGTTAGGCTTAATGGGCCGCTAGGCTCAATAGGTCGGCAGGTCAGTCACATGAATAAGGCCAAATCATGTGACGTGACCCCGCATTCCGGACATCCGGATCGAAGATCTGCACCTACGGATTCGAACACGTAATTCACAACTTAGCTTTAGATTCATCACCTTTATTATTTTTATAACCTTTATCGATTTAACGATTTAACGAATCGATTGTGCAACAATATTTTATTTTCATTACCCGTTAGCAGACGGTTATCTGCCACTTTAACGTTCCATTAACCTTATACGTAATCCACCTTTCCCCGCGTTTGAAATTAAGCTTATTTTATTTCGTAACCTTTTTGCAAGTTATGAGCCCGGATTAGCTGATACCAACGAAATCGATACCAATACCATTAAATCCATCGATTATTTTTCAGCCCTATTTCGGATTAACCCGAGCTTTATACCATTCAATAGTTTTACTCACGCTTTATCCAACAGTATTATTGCCGAAACCGGAATCGCACGCGCCGTCGAAAAAACCCGACCGTTATATTTCACCCTCTTATACCTACCTATATACCTCAACAAACATTCGCCTATATTTTCACCGCTATCCGTCGTATCGATGCGAAACCTATACCATCCGAAAGCCTTTTTTAAAACCTATCCAATCGAATAAGCCTTTCGACCCTAATTCCGACCGTTACCGAGATACAATACAAATAAAAAAGACCTTTTATTTAAACTGGTTACCTTCGATATAATGGTAAGCCTGAAGGGCACCGAGAAATTTACGTTATTTGGGTTATTCG
Source organism: Pyricularia pennisetigena (assembly GCF_004337985.1). Lineage (NCBI taxonomy): Eukaryota > Fungi > Ascomycota > Sordariomycetes > Magnaporthales > Pyriculariaceae > Pyricularia > Pyricularia pennisetigena. The sequence goes on from NC_043740.1 coordinate 890,927, forward strand.
TGCTTAAGCGGCCTTGGAAGTGAAGGGATTCGTATGTATTTTGGAGCAAAAGGAGGGAGTTATTATTAGCCTCGACGCTAATAATAACATGCAACCCACTGGCATCCCTAGTGGTATCCAAAATGGTATTATTAATAATAATAATAATAATACTTTTGAACGTTTGGATTATACAAACAAAAGGACGCTGGCTTTAGCCTTTATAAAATCATGATGCGATAATAAACCTTTTTTACATATAAAAAAATGCATTTCTGCGTACGAAACCTGGAATAGATTAAAAAATATATATAATCCTGAAGGCTATATTTCGGGCTTCCTTTTATCAAAAGAGTTTTATTCGGCCGTTCCAAAATCGCTTAATAATATTGAGGTTTATTTGAATAAAATAAAAGAGCTATATTTAGTTTTGAAATTTAAAGGTTTAATTACTCAAAATAAGGTTATTATAACCTGGGTATTAAATATTTTAAATTAAAATTGGACCTTTTTTGCACAGAATATTATCCAAAAACTACGGTATAATTCAGATAAATATACGGTAGATTTACTTTTTGCCAATATTTTAGATGAATGCCGTGGTGAGGATAATATTAATAAATATTATACCGTATCGTTGAATGAACTTTGAACTTTTAAGGAGGTAAATAACAAGGTAAACTTTTTACCCATTAATAATTATAATAATAACTACCCCAATAACGGGAATAAAGCTGATAAATTGAATTTGGGATACTACTGTTTTACAACGTTTGTTCCAAATTTAATTTATTTTGATTTTAATTCACATATTTTATTGCACTCTACTACAAAGTCGTCCAATTTTATTATAGACAGTGCAGCAACAATTTATACATATTGCCATATACAATATTTAACAGACGTTAAAAATATAGATACGATTGTAAAATGGGGTAATGCTTCCCATTTAAATATAAATAAGATGGGAACTATAAAAGTCAAATTTAACGATACAGGTATAACAGAAACCATAAATAACGTGTCCTATGTACCAGAATTTGGGTTCAATATACTTTCTGTTGCACAATTACATAACTATATTATAACCTTTATAAACAATAAAGTAATAGTGATACATAAAGATTATAAACATAAAATAACAGAAAGTTATAAAAATAATGGGCTATATATTCTACATACCCAAGTTGTGGAAAGTAATTTTATATTGCATGCGGAAGAAAAGTCGAATAATAACGATATTTCTTCCAATACAATATATAAACTACACGTTAAATATGAGCATATAGGGTTAACACCCCTATCACAGTTAATAAAGATAAATAAAATAAAGATATCCAAAGACGATATATATAATTATAATAAATATACGTGTGAGATTTGCTTAGTTGCAAAATCCAATCGGAAAATAAACAGGACTTTTGCAAATATTATAAATTATAATATATTAGACAGAATCCATTCCGATTTAGGTGGACCCATAAATCCACCCACGTATAATTATTATAAATATTACATAACGTTTTTGGATAAAAAGTCACGTTATTTACGTGTTGCATTGTTAAAAACAAAGGCTGATGCCCTAGAGGCATTTAAAATATATAAGAAATAAATGGATAATAATACCGTTAATATCAATGGTAAAAGAACATTAAAAGAGTTTTTTACCGATAATGGAGGCGAATATATAAGTAACCAATTTAAAATTGCGTTACAGAATAACGGTATTATACACCATTCCACGCCTGTATATACAAAAAAGCCAAATGGGTTAATAGAACGTATAAATTTAACCCTATTTAATAAGGTTAGGGTTATGCTATTTAATAGCAAAGCACTTAACTATTTATGGGGTGAGGTTTTATTAGCCGCTATATACCTATATAATAACACCCCACATACGGTTTTAAATATGCAGACACCAGCCAATATATTTCACAACATGAGTGAAAATAATATAAACAATAATGCAATTCACGTAAATAACTATATACAATTTTGGGGATATATTATTTACTATAACGATAACCATAATAAAGAAAAGCTCGAACCTCGCAATAAAACTAGTATTTTAATAGGTTTCACACCTAATATAAAAATATATAAGATATGGGACCCATATAAAAGGAAATGTTTCCTGGTTAGAGATATTACCTTTGTAACGGATAAATTTTATCCACATATAAGCAACGAAAATACTAATATAAATAATAATAATATTAACGAGGTCGACTTCTCTTTACCAGATTTCGAGGTAAATCCAGTAAATAATACAAATATAAATAAAAATAACGTTGATATAAATAATATTAATAACGTTAATAAAGCGAATAACGTTAATAATGCTAATAAAAACAACGCTGTTACCAATAACAATGATCCCCAAGCAGCTAACAATTGGTTTATAAAAATAAATATAAAAAATAAACCCCAATAAATTCTGCAGAATATAAGATATATAATGACGTTTTATTTACGATACGTGATATTAATAAATCGTTAAAATTTAATTTTAACGAAGATAATTACGTATTAATAACAAATTCGTTAATAGAACCGAATACCTATAAACAAGCCATGGAAAGCCAAGATTGGGAAAATTGGCTGCAGGCTTGCAAAAACGAAAATAATAGCTTAATAGAATCCAATACCTTTACTATAACGGATTTACCTCCAAATAAAATAGTTATACCTGGGCGCTGGGTTTTTGAAACAAAAAAACCTTGAATAATATAAATAATGTTCGTTTTATTACGGATATTAAAAAACGGTATCGTTATAAAGCCAGATGGGTAATACAGGGATTCCACCAAATTATGGGTGTTAATTACCTGGATACTTTTTCTACAATTTGTAGAACAGAAACCTGGCATATACTTATAATGCTAGCATTACATAAAGGGTGGTACGTGATTCAATATGACGTTAAGAACGCGTTTTAACACGCAGATATCGATACCGAAATATATATAAAATTACCTACAGGGCTATATATAGATAAAAAGTATATAAATAAAGTGGGTAAATTAAATAAAGCCCTGTATGGTCTAAAACAAGCGCCTAGACTTTGGTATAAATACCTTACCAAAACGCTGATAAAACTAGGTTTTACTGTTTTCCCATACGACGAAGGCGTATATATAAACCAAGATAATAATAGCCAATTTTTTGGCATTATTATGGTTTGCCACGTCGACGATATTTTGGCATTTAATGCTGATTTATCGTTATTGAATATTTTTTATAAAAGATTATCCAAATATATAAAAATAGAATGTATAGGACCTGTGTCCAGTTTTTGGGGTAACAGGATAATTATAAATAAAAACAATAAAACCGCTTTTATTAGCCAGGAAGATTATACCAATAAAATATTGAATAAATTCAATATTATAAATAACGAAAAACCTTCTACCATTCCGGGGGTACCAGGTTTGAATTTGATATAAATAAACATAAAGCTACAAAAGAGGAAATCAAAGATCTCCACCAAAAAGTAGGCTTATTATTATATTTAGCAATAAAAAGCCGCCCAAATATAGCATACTGCACGTGCCTAACCGCCAGGTTTATGGCTAATCCTGGGGCTGAACATTTTAAGATTTTTGAAAATGTTTTTAAATATCTGCTAAAAAATTCCACTTTTGGCCTACAATATAACGTTAATAATATATCCCAACATAGCGTTAACAGTAACGGATCCAATAAAAATAACGTTAACGAAAAATTAATAAATAATATAAATAATATAAATAATATAAACCTGCAAGATAAAAGCCAGAAAAATAACGATAACATATTATTTATTAAGGGATATATAGACTCTGACTGGGCTAACGACCTAAATTAAAGACGTTCCACTGTTGGATATCTATTTAGCCTGTCCAACAGGTGTAACATAAATAACGATAACAATATAATAAATTGGATTTCTCAACTTTAGAAAACGGTAGCTTTATCGTAGACTGAAAATGAATATATAGCTTTACGGGATGCCGTTAAAGAAGCCATATATTTAAATGATATGCTAAACTATATAAATAATAATCTAAAATTGGGTTTCAACATTAAAACCCCTTTAATTTTAGTGGTTAATACGTTTACCATAAAACTCGCGGAAAACCCGGAATTTCATAAAAGATCTAAACATATCGATATAATATATCATTTTAACCGCGAAGCTATAAATATTAATGTAATTAAGCTCAAATATATACCAACTAAATTAAATACAGCTGATTTTCTAACGAAATCAGTACCCGGACCTTTGCATAAGGATCTATTGTCCTACGCAAATGTTAATAACGGTGCAGAAAATAACGATAAATAAATAAAACGTATTCACTCGATAATTTGTTTATTATTTTATATAATAAATAAATTACGAGGGTATGTGAACATGGTTAGCGCAGGGCTAATTATACTAGCTACCCTGCATTATTTTATAACGGCTAGCATGGGCTAACTTTATTAGTCACCCTGCATCGAATAAATAAATAAATAATTAATAAAACGTATACGCGTTTATATACATAAAGCTTTATATATTACGTCTTTGTTTATAGTTTTAACAACAAAACAAATACGTTATATATAACTTAGCTTAATGATATAATGCACGTACCATAATCTATATCATATATACGTTGTTGAAGCGCGTGGGTTCGAATCCCGTTGTGGTCGCAGATTTTCTGTGCATGCAAAAGCACAATAGGCCGTTAGGCTCAATAGGCCGTTAGGCTCCATAGGTCGGCAGGTCAGTTACATGAATAAGGCCAAATCATGTGACGTGACCCCGCATTCCGGACATCCGGATCGAAAATCTGCACTTACGGATTCGAACACGTAATTCACAATTTAGCCTTAGATTCATCACCTTCATCACTTCCATAACCTTTATCGATTTACCGATTCAACGAATCGATTGTGCAACAATATATTATCTCTATTACCCGCTAGCAGACGGTTATCTGCCATTTTAACGTTCCATTAGCCTTATACGTGATCCACCTTTCCCCGCGTTTAAGATTAAGCTTATTCTATCTCGTAACCTCCTCACATCGACTTCGAAAAATTTCGTTGGATTTGGTATTTTCAAAATCGGTTTTTATACTATTGCGTTTCGTAGCTGTTCGAAAATTTGCTGTATTTATTCCGTCCATTGGAATTTTAAATCTTTTTTGGTTATATTGGTCAATAGGGTGGCGATCGCGCCGTAACCCTTAATAAATGTTTTACAAAAGTTCACGAATCCAAAAAATACCCGAACGTTTTTTACATTCTGTGGTTAGGGCTATTCCTTTACTGTTTGGATCTTTAATTTTTCCATCCAAATTTTTCCAGGGGCGATAATATATCTTAAGAAATTAATTTCCTTATTGTAAAAAGTGCATTTTTCGGGTTTAATTAAAAATGTAACGTTTTATAGTTTTTAAAAAATTATATAAACGTGTTTTTTATATTTTTCCAACGTTTTGGAAAAAACAAAAATATCGTCCAGGTAAATATCGATAAAGATATTCAAACATTCCATAAAAACGTGCTTAATCATAGTTTAAAAGGTTGCGGGGGCGTTCGTAAGACCGAAAGGTATTACCAGGTATTCGTAATATCCTCGTTTCGTGCGAAATACTGTTTTCCATTCCTCGCCTTCCTTTATACGGATTAAATTGTATATTTTTTTAAAGTTTGACATTGTAAACTATTGTGTTTGGTAAAATATATTTCGAAATTTTCCTATTAGTGGGAACGGGTAATAATTTGTTATTATAATGTCGTTTAATTATTTATAATCCACGCATAATCGTAATTTTCCGTTTCTTTTTGTACGAAAAGGATTGGGTATCCTGCTGGTAATATCGATAATATAATATAACCTTTTTTAAAGCTTTTTACGAAATATTCGTTTAAAACCTCCATTTATGTCGGATTTAAACCGTATATTTTATGGAATTTTGGTTGGGTTCCTTTTTTTAACGGTATTTTGCAATCGAACGGACTGTGCTTGGGTAATCTTGTTTCGAATTTTTAATTAAATAATCGTATATAATTCTGGTATTCCTTTGGGATTTTGCCGTTTTTGGTTTATTTTTTCGTCATCGGTATTATATAATTAAATCGGTTTTAATTTGTGGATAATCGCTTTTTTCCGATATTAATTCTGGGGTTAATCGTCCTTCCTTTAAATACGCCATTTGCTTCATTTAATTTTTCCGTACCCTATATTTCCTATATAAACCCTGCTATATTAGAAATCGTTTAACAATTAGGTGCTTTTCCTATTGGATTTGGCCTATAATCCAATTTATCCGGGGGTTGCTCCTTTTAAACCAAGGAATTCCTAAAATTATATTTTTATTCCCTATTTCCATAGTATCCAAAATAATTTATTCCTTCCGTCCATAACTTTCCATTTAAAGGTGTACGGTCTTTATTTCGATAGTACCGTTCCCGTATAAAGCTGCCTTTCCTTTTACGGTTTGTAATTAATATAATTTTTTCTTCTATTACTAAAATATTCGTCGATTTTTCACGATTTTTGGAAAAATGTAATTATTTTATATTCCGTTGTTAAAAAGCGCTCGTATAAATTTCCCATTAAATCGTATATTTAGGAATATATATTGGTATATTACTTTCGTGGCTTGCGTGGCGTTTAAGGTTTTGTATTCCGCTTTTATTGCTGCCGTTTGGTGCCCTATACCGTTTAACTGTTTTAATTTTTTGGTTTACTGGACTCGCGTCGTGGGTCTTCATTTTTTTATTTCGGGGCGTATAGCTGCTTTTAACTTTAATTTTATTAAATCGGTGCTCTTTCAGTGCAGGCGTTTTTCGCGCGTTCGTGGGTATTTCGTTGTCTTTAACGTTGGGGTTCCACATAACTTTAATAATTGGTGCGGGTCCCGGTTATTATAATTTTATTTCGTATTATATTTGTATTTTAATTAATATATACATTTTGCAAATGTTTTGGGTATATTTATACCATAGGAATTATTTCTAACTATAACATACCATAGGGTAGTCGTTACAAAGGGTGAAAATTACCGCTAATTCGGTGTTAAATCTTACTTTAATTTCCCAATTGGGTAATTTAATAATAATGTATATTTCGTATATATTTGTCGTTTTGCGTCGTCGTGGGAAAAAATCGTGGATTATTTTTCTGCTAAAATATAATCCGCAATTGTTTCGAAAATATTTTGCCCAAAAGACTTTTATGTGTTTGGGATATTTGGTATCCAAAATTGGGTAATTTCCGAAAATTGGATTAATTAATCTTATAAGGTTTTGTATTTGCATTCGAAATGGTATTCCGGGGAATTGCACTAATTGGTCGTTTCGGTATAAATTAATAAGTTTTTTTTCGTATATATAAAGGTTATTTTCCCTTACTGCATTGTATATATCCGTAAATATAATCTTTTTTTTTCCCTAAATTCGTCTTTTAATTCGTTATTGGATTCGTTCGTTGGGGCTTATTAGATTATCCGGATGCGGTGGGTTTGTCCCAATAATTCTGGTTTTAATTTTTTAAATATCCGATTCCGTAGGCTCGGGTAATTTGGCGTTCTATTTGCGTAATTATATTGGTGGTTTAATTTCAATAAATACGCGGTTTCCTACTGCTAAAGTCGGGGTGCTTTTGGGTTTTTGTGGATACCATTTTACGTCCATTTTTGCGCTATTATAGGATTTATAATTGTCGTCGTAATATATAATCCAGTTTATTAAACTATATTAATTCGGTTATATTTATCAATATATAATGGCGTTCAATTTTCGTGGTTTTTTGGAGTCGGGGGTGTTATTTTGGTATCCCGTTACAAAATCGGAATATAAATTTAAAACGTTTCTGGGACAAACTCTGGCGATATATCCTCATTTGTCGCATTTAAAACATTTACCATTTTTGGGATCCTTACGAAATTCTTTATATTATATTACGTTAAAATCCATCAATCCGTTATATATTTTATAGGAAATATTATAATGGCGAAGCGGTTTAGGGTGTTAATGTTCGCGTCCCGTATTAGTTTATCGCAAAATTGGTCCCTATACGTTGCGTCCTTCGCGTCGTTCCAATTTTCGTTCGTAAAATCGGTTATCGATTTTAACTGTTAATTCTACGTATTCGGTTAAAATATCGGGTCGTTTTTTTTAACAAATTCGTTTTTAACCTTTTCCTTAAATTCCGTATAAAAACGTGCTATTAAGGTTTCGGGGCCGTATAATAGTTTAACGGTAATTTATCGAAATTTACTAGTATATTTAAGTACCGATTTAATTTGGGTAAAACGCACCAGTTTACGTTTAACCGTGCGTTCCTCGTTTAAATTACCGAATATTCCCCTAAAACATTTATCGAAATTGTCGTAATCGTCGAAAATGCGGTTAATTTCAACTTTACGGTTTTTTTTATTATGGTCTAAATAATTTCGTAAAATTGGTTCGAATTAAGCGAGCGTATCGCTTTTTAATAGCGAAATTGCGTAAATAACCTTATCTGCGTTATTATCGAAATTATCTTCGTTAAAATAAAAATAGGCCCGGGTTCCTGTAAAAGATCCCTATAAAATACCTGGGGTACCATTATAAAATAATAGTAAAAAATATTTAATATAATTCCTATTAATTCGATTAATTTATTCGGTTATTCGTTCCTGGAATTATCGATTTTTTGTTTAAAGCGTCGCGACTATTCAATGCAAGGCGTTAGCGCTGGCCGGAGCGTTAATAATAAAAAGGGTTCAAAGGGTGGTTTTGTTGGAAAATATTATTTCGGCGATATTATTCGGTATGTTTTAAAACAAAATATTAAACAGGAGCAATTAAAATATTACGATCAAAATATCGAGTAACCTGTTTTTAAGGTAAAATATAATAGGTTAAAGCAATTAAACGTTTTAACTGGGTAATTGAGTTTTTAATACCTGGGGTGAAACTATGTTGGATTCCTAGGTAAATAATAAATTAATTATTGCTAAACAATTTTAAACTAAATTTTATTTACATGGTAATAAACGTGTCCTTATATAGTCCGCTATTTTAAATGTAATATATGTAATATGTCGGATAGATTGGTAAACGGCTATATTATTCCTATTAACTGCTATGGGTGCTATGTAACTTTTGGCACCTATCGGTCATAACACCTTTTTTTAGTTACGTGTGGTTACGTAACCCTTTCCTTAGGTAATCCTGTTCCTGTCGGTCGGTGTTTTCTCTGGTCGAGTGTCGTTAGGAGGGGTGTGACCCCGCCTGGCCTCATTGGTACCGACCCGACTTGTCTGGTCGTAACAATAAGCCATGAGATTAACGGAAAATCCGATAACCCCGACAACCCCACTTCGGCACTATCTATTGTGGCTTATATACAAATAAAAGTGGGCCCATTACATGCCAAATAACGCATATAATTAACAGCTCTTTTGGTTAAATGACTATTGAAATACTGAATATATTTTCTAATTTTTAATATAATTTATAATATTTGATTGATTATTTTGAATAATAGTATTTGGTTCGGCTAAAATACAGTCATCTAAAGAGGGCTTTTAATTTAACGTAGCGGTGGAAAGTGCATGCAATTATCGTTTAAAATAAATATTATTTGAATATTCTTACTTTAATACATAATTTGTTAAAAATCTGAAAAATTCCACCAATGATTCCTAAAACGAAAAAAAACGTCAGTATAGCAATTGAATTATACTATCATATATAAATATCATTTAACGTTTTTTTACCAACCTTACTTTATTAAATAAGATAAAAAATATACAAGCAATGCAATTTTACGATTTTCCTTCAATAAAAGAATTATTAAGACTGATATTAAAAAACGGTTCTTACTTAGACGTTTGTATATATACGTAGCCCAGTCCTTGATATTTAAGTCTTATTCTCGATAAAATTGGTAAAAATATAAAAGCGTTTCGATTGTAAATTATATATAAAATTATATATACCTTACCTATCCGCTTATTTAACGGCTTATATAATCAGCCATAAACACTAAAATCCGATATATCGTTATTTATACGTATACCACCCCCCATGTGCAAAAGTTTGTAAATTGGTCAAAAAATAGAAATAATACAAAAAAGAATTGAAAACCGAAATAAAATCGAAAAAATAGTACCGCCATAAGCGGATTAAGGGCAGGGCCTAGCAAATTGGCCCAATTATACATATAAATATATAAATTAAATAGTTATTAATAGCGGTATCAAATACTATTTTTAACGTGCAAACCGCTTACTTTCACAATTTTTTTTTTTTTTTATAACGGAGTATTGCTCGCCGAATTGACGAAAATACCGCCTTAAGCGGCGAAAATTGACAAGTTGTCCTTAGACCTGAACCAGAACGTTCTTTGGATGGACCTACAGGTATATTGCAAAGCCGCAATTGAGCCACGAAGTGCAGCGAAGCGGATCAATTGTGGAGCTCTGGGCTTCAGGGATGAGCCCTGAGACTATCGAAAAGCCATGCGGCTGAAAGGTACAAGGAGCGTTCGTACCCCGCAGGGGTTTAGTCTGAGCACTTAGACTATTGAGAAATTAGGTGACTGGAAGGTTGTGATCAAACATTTTTCACTGAGTGGGGTAAAAGTGGCTACTTGCCAAGGGCATTCCATCTCAAAAAAAAAAAAAAAAAAAAAAAAAAAAACAATCACCACTGCGACGGCCAAACGTCGTGCTCGCACCCTATCCATGTTTTCGGAGGCTGTGCCAAAATGCCGTCAACAAGTGCGACGCCCACTCTCCCGCCGAACGTCAGTATTTTCTCGCCGGCAAACCCAGCCACGGCCAAAGCTCTGCTCCAGGGCCGCCTTTTCACGCGCATCACAACCAGCGCCGGCACGGAAGCGGCCCGATTGGCAAGGGCTCTGGAGCAGCACGCGCCCGGCGGCCGGGGCCATTTCCTCACGCACAAGAACGTCGTTTTGATATTCGACGGCGCCGGCGCCGGGCAGCAGGCCGCGGACGTGGAGGGCGCACACCATGAGCACTTTCGCCTCGTGTGCCTCGCGCTCAAGGAGGCCGACATCGGCATCGACGTTGCGGGGTGCGTCTTCGACAGCCCAGAGGTCTCGCAGGCGGGCTTCCAGCTCGACACGCTGAGTTCGGGGTCTGTTTTGGTCATTGACCTCATGGGCGGGGAGGATGATGATGACTCGGATGACGGCGCCGATGGACTGGCTGGCCGAGCCAAGGGAGATATGGGCGCTACCCTGTCTTAACTATAGACTTTAAACTTTTAACTGAGGCTATCAGTTTACAATGTGTGTTTACGGCATCATTATTACGGAATTGTTTTCCATTCACAATCTTTTCCGCCATGCGCCGTCACGCTGAGCAACATCAACTGAACATTCATAGAATGCGGCGCGCCAGCAGTTAATCTTTCTCCCCAGCTGTAACATCGTTAGTTCGCTTCAGACCCGACACAGCCCAGTACGGTCCAACAGTCGCAATCGTACAGAAAAGCATGACTGAGCTTCAGCATCCCGCAGCGCCGCAGGCAGATATCGTGGTTTGGTACCAAACCGCCACGGCGGCCAGCACGCCCACCAGGGCTGGGTAATTTGAAGGAGATGGAGTCGAAACGCATGGACCGGTTGCCTGCCGGGTGTCCTTGGGGAGGGCAACGACGAGTATGCTCAACGTGCTTGGGGATACCGACAGAGTTGACAACCATGGGTGTGTCATCAGTCTACACGGTTTGCCGAAATTTTCAAAAAAAAAAAAAAAAAAAAAAAAAAAAGCTAGAATTTTGAATCGTGAGTGGGAGAAACAATGAGCAACGATCTCGGGTCGTCGGCTGAGCCAACTTGATTGACTATGATTCATGCGAACCTTCTAATTCCAGACTAGTGTCAAGGCTGGTAAGTAAGATAAGCATGTGGGGATGGAGCGAGGTGTAAAAGGACGCATATAACCACACGAGAACTCTCAAACATTGTGAGGCCACCTCGGTTGAATACTCGAGTGCACACCTCAGCAGCAAATATGGCTAACAATTCTATCCCCGCCTCCTCGGCCGGCAGGATTGCATCGTATTCAATCACGTCACCGTCTGCCCCAGAAATAGAAATAGCACAGGCAGAGCATCGCATCACGCTCATCAATCGCTGGGGCATCGGGCCTGGTCAACGAGTCCTAGAGATAGGCTGCGGACAGGGCAACGCCACGGCTGTCTTGGCCGAGGCCGTCGGAGAGACCGGCTGCGTGTAAGCAGTCCCTCCCCATCATCATCTTTTGCCCAAATCTAACCCCCCTCAACTACCGTTCAAATCACCTACCTAACAACCTCTTAACATCCAAACTTCTGCAGCGACGCCGTCGACCCCGCCCCGCCAGACTACGGGGCGCCCTTCACGCTGGCGCAGGCGCAGGCGCACATCTCCGCCAGCGCCGTAGGTGGCCGCATCACCTGGCACAATGCGGACCCGCTCGCCTTTTTGCGGTCCGGGAACCCCGCCGGCGCGACCTGGGACGTCGCCGTGCTGGCCCACTCCATCTGGTACTTTGCGTCGAGGGAGGTGGTGGCCGAGATCCTGCGGGCGCTGCGCGGCAGGGCGGCGAGGTTGTGCGTGGCCGAGTACGCCCTGCGCGCCCCCGAGACTCCGGCCGCGACGCCGCACGTCCTGGCCGCCGTGGCGCGGGGGATGCTCGAGTGCCAGAACGCCGAGAGCACGGCCAACATCCGCTCGCCGCTGAGCCCCGATGCCATCGCTGAGATTGCTGCGAGGGCCGGGTGGACGCTGGAGCGGCAGGCGACGGTTGTGCCCGGGCCGGGGCTGCTGGACGGCCACTGGGAGGTGGGCAGTGTGGTTGCTCAGTCGTTTGTTCGTGAGGTTGAAGATGCGGTTCGGGATGAGGGAATGCGGTTGGTTCTGGCGTCGGTGAGATATGCGGTCGTTGCGGCTGTGGAGGCCCTGCAGGGGGAAAAGGTCAGGACGATGGATGTTTGGGTCTCATCCTTTACCTGAGGGATCGGGATGCAACGTTTGTTCGGCATGTCGACAAGGACGAGTAAACAACCGATACGCTCGTCACGACTTGACCACAACCTCGATGCGACCCACTGCCCTGTTCCCTGCTCCATCTCGTCGTCGTGCTGCCACCCCGATGCAAAGATCACGGGTTCCCGAAAGGTAAAATTCCAACAATGACCCTCATTGTCTTGGTGGCTGGCGGCCGTTCACACTCTGGTCAGAGGCTCTGTGATCTTCGATCGATCAACTCCTTGGTTGTCTGGCGACAATCCATGGTTGGCCAATATGGAACTGGATCAATCTGTCGAGATCGCGATGATCTGGGTCTTGTTTTCGGGTCGGGCTCGATCTAGGGAAAAGATCATCCCTTGTACCGTGTCGAGCAGTGCTTTTTTTTTTTTTTTTTTGTCGAGTCCATGACACCTGCATTCGTGCCCAAACGCAGAATCGTCCGCATTGTTTGGAGTTAGACCCAAGGGAGCCCCTGAGACCCTCCAAAGCCCCCTATGTCTTTAATCCCGCGCGTTATCCCTTGCAAGCCAAGGAAAGAAGCAACTACGGCACCCCAGCCTCCCTCTCACTTCCCCCGATCCTGGGGCAAGAAACACGATCTCTGCACAAGGGTCTTTCAGGTACGGGCATGCATATTAGAGGGGATTTATGAATTGACTTTTTGGATATGTTTTTCTTTTTCTTTTTTTTTTTTTTTTTTTCCTTCTGCCTGGCGCACATACTTTCACAGATGCACCAGGGATTAGCGGTGTCTTAGACCCCTGGCGCCTTTTCCCATGTCACCCCGGGGCCGTGCGGCATCGATCGTCTAGTGATGAATCATTAGAGTTCCGGCGTTTGCTCAATACTGCTCACCTCTGGTCTGCACACGGGTGCATCCTCCCGTTGACCGCTTAGGTGTACTGAGGGAACATTCACAGTCGGACTTGGACTTAGATCTCGGGGTCAAGCGTGCAAATCGTCACATGGATATAGGGCTGCTGGATGCAAGGCACATTTTAGGCCATACATCATCATTCGTGTGTTTTTCAGCTGCTTTCCCGCTACGGAACTGTAATCCCAAGTGTTATCGGACGGATTTGTTTGATAATCTGAAATCTACAAACCGGGCCATCAGACGTCATATACGTCAGTGGCACTGGGCAAACGCCTTGGACTAGCCGCGTTGTCGTGCTAGGATCGGGGACGGGCCGTGCATTTGGAACCCGCTCATTGGGCGGCCAAAGAAACGCAGAAGCAAACAACGTCTGAAATGTCGCAAGTTACTGCAAATGGCCGTTTGTTTTGTTTGACCAGAGTAATATTTTCTTTACGTACCTAGGCAGCCGTTGTTTGCCTGATCATGGGTACGGTGTTGCTTGCCTGGGTGAATAAAAAAAAAAAAAGTCAACGACGTCAACCATTACTTTTGATGATGTGATTATTTGGAAGGCGCAAGTGCATGCAAAAAAAAACTCTGGAAATTGTCTATAAGAGGACGAGAAATTCCATCAACTTGACCCAAAACTTCCCTTTCCTCATCACCATTCGCACCAGCTTCGACAAAACAATCTCAACACTACAAAACCCTTCAACTATCAACCAATCAACCCAAAACCCCCCAACAACCAAAATGACTGACGCCCAGGTTGCCGGAGGCCACAAGGCCAACCTCAAGAACCCCAACACTTCGGAGGAGTCCAAGCAGCACTCAAAGCAGGTCCTCGAGGAGCAGTTTGACGGCGGCGATGGTACGTTTCCAAACTGGTTACCTGCGCTCACTGACGATTGAAGGCTAACAAATTGTTATGGCAGTCCCCAAGGCTGGCGAGTCGGACGAGGGCAAGAACCCTGGCAACGTTGCCGGTGGTCTCAAGGCGTGAGTTTCCGAATTTGAAGCTCTTTTGTGCCTCTTTGCTCACAACATTTACTCACTCTAATGGATTCAACAGTGCCATGAAGAACCCCAACGTTTCCGACGAGGCCAAGCAGTCGGCCAAGGAGCGCCTCGAAGAGATGGAGAAATAGATGATGACTAGTCACATGGCTTTTTTCCCGGAGTTCAAAGGAACATGATCATGGCTACTTCTATTTTTGCCTTTTTGCATTCAGGCAAAATTTTTTGGTCGAGGAGCTTATGGATTATCAAGGCTTAGTCTAGCAATGAAATGAGTAAAACGCTTTCAAAACAAAAAAAAAAACAAAAAATTTAATGCTGATGTAAATGTGAAAGGATAGTGAGTTGAGAGAATACGAGCCAAACCATTAGGAGAATTGCTTAGCAAATGACCAAAGTTGTTAGCGAAACGATGTGATTCGTAGCCGACGTGCAGTGCGGCCATGCACCCCGCTCTCTAACGGGCGGTAGATGGAAGAAGAAATAGAAGCATGCCGGGAGTTGTCAGTTGAATGCGCGCGGACTTTTTTTTTTTTTTTTTGTCTATGCTGCAGCAATATCCCGACAGGGAACGTGGGGAAGACGAGATGCAGGATTCAGCAATCACAAGTGACTACAAGATTCCCCGCAGGCGAACGACAGTTGTCGGCGCAAAAGCCGTATCGCCGTCGTCATTGTCCCGTGGGATCAGGAATACAGCCATTATCCCTGGTGACCGGAACCGTTGTTTGGGAGGGATTGTATATAAAATTAAATGAACAAACAACCCTTAAATTATGGAAAACCCCCCTATCAACTGATCAGTACACCATGATTTGTGCGCAATTTGCTTTCGACTTCGGCTCATCTGCCGGTTCCTGGCCTGGGGTAGACAACCCTCCTGGGCCAAAATGCAACATCCTATCCTGATTCCCGCGTCCTGGTAGGTGGAGTTTGCTTTCCCATCACATAATGTACCAAGAATCCAACACTCGGCGGGCGGGGGGGATTGAAGGGTTGAATCTCGCTCGTTCCAGATCGGGGGTAGCACGTGTTCCCGAAAAGAACACAGCCAAAAGACGAAAGTACCCTTCTCTGACTAATGCCACTGATTTCGGTAAATATAGCCTGCAACACACCCCCCCAGTCCGCTGGTGGTACCAATAATAACTAACACCTGTGGGTTGCCGGCAGCGGAATGCTTTTTTTTTTTTTATTATGCAAACGGCGTTTCATACCCCCGGGTACACCTTACCAAGTCGTAATTTGCTGACATATATATACGTTTTTGAGGGTTGTTTTATATAATTTTAGCAATACAAAGGAAATTACAGGTCTTTTTTTCCCCACAGGATTCAAACCCAGGTGCAATTGATCGAATCCTGGTAGGTAATCTCCCTCTCGGGCTTATAATTGTTGCATAAAAAAAAACAGCCGAAAAAAAACAAAAGTTCCCGTCTTTGACCAATGCCAGTGACTTCAGTAAATATAGCCTGCAACACATAACGTACCAAGAATTCAACACTCGGCGGGCGGGGGGTGAATCTCGCTCGTTGCGCATCGGGGGTAGCATGGGCTGGCCGCCAAGCTTTGAAACCCATTTATTTCCGGAGCTTCCTTCACCTTGTCGCTCCGTTCGCCGTTGCAAATAATTTTCCGTCCATTGGGCCGCCCACCTATCACACACCGCGGAGCCTGGTAGCCCCGGACAAGACGGGATTTCTCATGACTTTGATCTTCTGCATGCAGCATAGGCGAGGTTGTTTTTTTGTCGCGCCCGGTTCGTTGATGGATGGGGAAATGTTGGCAGCTTATGGGTAGCAGTAAACAAGTTGAACAGGTTGACCCGGATCAGTTAGGGAGGACGTTAATTTAAATAAGACGGGTGAAAATCCCAGTCCCTATTCCTCTCAAGCTTGCTCTTTTGTTCGACACGCTCCTCGTCAACGCCCCCCCAGCCCCAGCTCCAGGTATCCGTCCTTCGACTTCTCGCCTCCCGTCCAGTCACCATGCGTACTCCGGCTCTCGTCCTCGCGCTTGCTCCGGCAGCGGCCTTTGGCCAGGCTGCTCTTTGGGGCCAATGTATGCTCTATCTTCTCCTTCCGTCAGGATTGTTCACTACTTCACAATAGGAGACTGCAGTGCTGACATAGCCGACAAACAGGTGGCGGCCAGGGATGGACTGGTGCTACCACTTGCGTCTCCGGTGCTGTGTGCCAAAAGTCCAAGTAAGTGACCGGACTAGTTACTCTATCATGACTTGACTCGATCATCTTGGAGGTCTTGAGCTGACAAAACGGTCCACAGTGACTATTACTCGCAGTGTGTTCCCAGCAGCGGTGGAAGCCAGCCCTCGCCCGAGCCGCAGCCGACCCAGCCGAGCAACCCTGGCGGCGGCAATTCTGGCTCTGGCCTGGACGGCAAGATCAAGAACAGGGGAAAGCTGTACTTTGGCACGTCGATGGACCATTACGACCTCAACAAGGCGCAGTTGACAAACATTGTCAAGGCGCAGTTTGGTCAAATCACCCACGAGAACAGCATGAAGTGGGATGCTATTGAGCGTGAGTTTTTTTTTTTTTTTTTTT
>NC_043740.1:908457-915266 GCF_004337985.1 Pyricularia pennisetigena
GCCATAATCAGCCTCACGCAACTCATTCTCATGGACCAACGCCGATGCCGTCGTCAACTTCGCCACGGCCAACGGCAAGGTCCTCCGCGGGCACACGCTCCTCTGGCACTCGCAGCTGCCGCAGTGGGTCAGCAACATCAACGACCGCAACACGCTCACGCAGGTGATCCAGAACCACGTCACGGCCATGGTGACGCGCTACCGCGGCAAGATCCTGCAGTGGGACGTGGTCAACGAGATCTTTGCCGAGGACGGCAGCCTGCGCGACAGCGTCTTCAGCCGGGTGCTCGGCGAGGACTTTGTCGGCATCGCCTTCCGCGCCGCCCGCGCCGCCGACCCCAACGCCAAGCTCTACATCAACGACTACAACCTCGACATTGCAAACTACGCAAAGGTCACCCGGGGCATGGTCGAGAAGGTCAACAAGTGGGTCGCCCAGGGCATCCCCATCGACGGCATCGGCTCGCAGGCCCACCTCGCCCAGCCCGGCGGCTGGAACCCGGCCTCGGGCGTCCCTGCTGCCCTCAGGGCCCTGGCTGCTGCCAATGTCAAGGAGATCGCCATCACCGAGCTGGACATTGCCGGAGCTGCTGCCAACGACTACGTCACCGTCGTCAACGCTTGTCTGCAGATCTCCAAGTGTGTTGGTATTGTAAGTTTTTACCCGTTGCGTTGTTCTTCTTTTTTTGTTTTTTGTTTTGATCTTGTGGTTCCAGCTTTTTGGCTTTTTTTGGGCCACTAGTCGGAACACATCTTTCTTTCTTTCTTGCTGACACAACAAACATCTAATGCCAGACCGTCTGGGGTGTTTCCGACGCTATCAGCTGGCGCGCCAACGAGAACCCGCTCCTGTACGACCGCAACTACCAGCCCAAGGCCGCCTACACCGCCGTCATGAACGCTTTGTAAATGAGCACTGCATGGTGGGATGTTGTTTAATTTCTTCGATTTCGTTCTTGTATCTTGCATGCGGAACCATCCAGAGCCCGACAATTTCCGGGTGGCCGCCCTTTCAGTCGTTATCAATGGGCAAGCTGTCCCTTGGGGGACGGTGTATACTAGCCAGTTTGATGCACACTTTTAAACATAGCCAACATATCTCATACCGCTGCCGTTTCAGACCGAGGCCAGAAAGTGGCCCAGATCCAACCTAGTCCAGGCTTTAATACGCCACATTCTTTTTTTTTTAAATAAACAAATAAGCATATCAAACCTAATACTGTAATACTTCTACAGCATTACGCACGACCAAGGATTAGCTTTGACCAGCGTAGTGGAAATGTGCCGTTGGTCAAAGTTTTACGAGTTAAAAACGTGATATTGCTACAAGGTGATGAACACCATCAAGGCTTTTTAAAAAGGGGGCCAATGATATATTGTTGGCAGCTATTTCTATCAAGATGTCTTTAAACTCTAGTCCCTATTTTATGGTGTAAACCAGCGAATGCAAAAAAAAGAAAAGAAAAAAAAGGAAACAGTCTCGCCCTAACGAATGAACGCAAAAGATATTTTCGCTTTGGTAAGTGATGGCCAGATATAATAAATATTGCCGCAAGTCCTAAAAGAAAAAGCTCACAAGCGCCTAATACCCGCCCAAGACATCCTGTTTAGGTTCGAATCCCCTAACTTCATAACCGGCTGGTAGCGTGCCTTTGCATTGGACACTTTTGCACTCAACCCCCCAAGCACAGCATTCGTATGTTATTCCTCTATGGGTTTTTTTAACAAACGATCCATGCCAACTCTGCCCCGAGACTATAAATTCGTTATTGTTGTTCTTGTTGATAATTTCCCAGTTGCAGGCTTGGCCATGAACAGCGTTTGCGAGAAGGGATATGGCGGCGACGGCGATGACTGAAAACTTCATTGTGTTGCGTGAAATGACAAATTCGCGGGCAAGTTCGCGACAAGAGTTTAGGTTAAACAAAGTTATGGTAAAGAAGAATAGCGTTCTGTGGGGGGATGGTCTTGTTGGAGAGATTGATGATGATAACCTAACAGCAGCGTTTCGAAAGAAGAGCCCTGCGGCGGGATTTAAATACTTGGAAAAGATCTAAAATGTTCGAGTATTGCATATAAAATGATTATTTATGTCGTTACTAATAGTTATTAACTTACCTGTTTTAAGCATTATGCGCTTTAAACAACTGAGTTCCCGCATAATATACAGGTCCGGGCGAACTTTCTGCTAGCTGACAGAGTTGCACATATGTATAAGCTTTCTATCTTCTTTAGCAGGGAACTTTAGCTTATTATGTAATAGGCTTAACGTGCAAATAAACTACTTTGATTTACCAAGTCAAACAAGCTACGAAAAATATATATTATGCTATCCATCAAGTTCCATGAAATTAATGCTACCACTCTCTATAATTATCTCTACACTGTTGCAGCCGATAGCTAGCCTCTTTTGTATCAAAAGTATCGCCAGTCGGTGAGGTTAAACTTAAACTTAAAACAAAAAAAAAAAAACAGCCAAGCTGTACAAAATAATCGTGTTAAGATGTAAAGGGAAAGGATGTCAAGAGTCAAGACCATACCGCGTTTAAAGCCGATAAATCTTAGAGTGAAACTTGAGTGACTAATGGTATTTGGGACTTTTTGAACATGAGTTGAGATAACAAAGTAAAGCAAAGGACAGCTGCTAATATTAATTGAATTTTTTTTACAAACTTGGCACAAGGCCCTCGCATTTTCCAGTCGCAGCTACTGCACTGTTTACATTGACATTTATGCTGCCATGTGGCAACCACCACCAAGCTGAGCTTACTGACTTGCGGCCCAGGACGATTTCATCTGCCAACAATGCAGTCAGTAGTGCCCTGCGCTCAGAACTGACGTTGAACCACCCCCACAACAGGCAATTTTGGGTCTGTTAGCCCGTCAGAAGTCAGGTTTTTCACAACGCTAGCGGGTGGAGCACACGACAGTAATGATGCGGTGCACATTGAATGAAGTAGCATTCACCCGAATGGGCCGAAATGTAGGCTGGATCCCTGCTGGAAGTATAAAAAAGTATTTGTTTTTTTATGGACAGGAAGAGCCAAAGATTTCTTGGAGATGGGAACCGTTTGGGAACAAGTGATGATGAAATATTTGGCGCTGCAGTGGCTGACGACGCCCTTTAGAACGCGTTGGTTTTACATTCTAGAAGAAGAAACAAAAAAAAAAAAAAAAAAAAAAAAAAAAACCACGCGCGGACTACTTGCGCTGATGTCAAGAGCGATTCAGCTGCTGTCAAAGCTTCGTAGTCCGCAGCGCCAACCTCAGGGCGAGCAACCTAAAAACAAACCCATGGGCCAGTGCTGAGTCGACGACAGGGGAAGCCGACACAGTGCATTGCCGGTGAGATATGGATCAATTCAATCTTAATGAGCTCAAGAGTCACGTTCAGTCAGTTGCTTGGCAAAAAGCACATGGCGCATGCTGTAAGAATACCGAGTTTCTCATGGGACGTACATAACTCCCAGTGAGAGCCTTTTATAGACCGGCCCACTAGAAGAAGATGGTATTGAACTACGTAAATTATAGCAGGCCCCGATTAGCGGGCATCTCACTACCCCTTTCAACGCTTCCACGGGCTGATTGGTGCAAAGAGTCTTGTAATGGCAACCGGGTATCAGGACTTGTTTTTGTTGGAAAACTCGAGATCCGAGAAATGACGATCGCCATAAATTTAGTATTTTTGTTGTATATATTTTGGTATCTTGCTGTTTAATGTGTTTCACACTGCTTCAGCCATACACTGCGCCCCACCCGAAGTTTGCATTTTACGTCCAGGTTATGAAACTAAGCTTTACTGTCTGTATCATTATGGAAGCTATCCTTTTGTACTTTTTTGGTACAGTCTGCATATTGCTTGTACTCTGCACATCAATGGCCCCGTTTGTACATATAGTGCCGCGCAAAGCACGAAATCATCGCAAAAGCAAGTCCGGCTTTTATTGTATCTGTCTGTAATGCTGCTTTGACCGACTGGTAGGAGAATACTTGACAAAGAAACGAGAAAATTGTAGCAAAAGATATGGCAGGGCAAGCAAGGGTGACACCATCTGCTGGGAAATTTCATCAACTTTTTTTGTGCAATTGATGAGGCGCATAAGATGCGAGCAGGAAGTGATCCGTAACTACAGGCTAACGTGCTGCGTTTCGTAGCAAACACTAGATAATAAATACAATACAAGAGAGAATGACATGCAAAGGTTGGTCAAAAGCAAGCAAAGAAGCAAACCCGCGAGCCAAGTCATACAAGGCGAATCACAACTTCCCCACCAGGGCCTCTTCGAGCTCCAGCACTTTAGGCATCTTAACACCTCCGACACGTACCTTGCTCAGGTCGGCCTCGTAGCCCTCCTCCACCTCAGGCCACGGGCCCATGGGGGTTATGGCCAGGGGGTTGATGCTCGCGTGCGACTTTGTATAATTCTCCTTGATGTGCTTAAAGTCGGTCGTCTCCCGGAACCCGGGCACGTTCCAGTACAGGTTCTTCAGCCAGTTGTTGACCTGCGGGTAGTCGTGCCGCACGGTGCCGAGGTTGCACTTGAAGTGCTGCACGTAGATGGCATCAAAGCGCACCACCGTGGCGTAGGCGGTCAAGTCCAGCTCCGTCAGCCGGTTTCCGAGGATGTAGGGCCCCCCGTTGGAGCGGATCAGCTTCTCGAGCTTGTTCAGAGCCGCAAAGACAAAGGGTACGCTGGCGTCGTATCCCTCCTGCGTGGGATTGAAGCCGGCCCGGTATACGCCGTTGCAGAGGTGCGGGAGGAGCCAGGTTGACACGTCGTCGATCTGTTGCCTCAGGTCGTCTGGGTACAGGGTGAGTTCCCGCTCGGCCGAGCCCTCGGCAAGCAGCGAGTCGAAGGCCGTCTGTAGGTCCCGCAGTAGCTCGAGGGACTCGTTGTTGACCGCGGCGCTGGTCTTGGTGTCCCAGAGCAGCGGCACGCTGTATCGGCCTTTGTAGTAGGGGTCGTCCTTGAAGTAAAGTTCATGCAGGTACTTGGCGCCGAATAAAGGATCGACATCTGAGCCGGCGTACTCGTCTGCCGTGGCCGGAAACTGCCATCCGGGGTAGCCCTCGTCGTTGCCCTTGGGATACGGCTTGACGTTGGTCAAAGGAATGATATCCTTGAGGCCCTTGAGGTGGCGAACTAGGTTGGCGCGGTGGGCATAGGGACAAAAGAGGCCTTTTTGTGGGGAGATGGGTGGACATCAAGCCGAGTTAGCCTGCTAGTCTCTGTCTCCAGTCGGACGACACTTGCAAGTACTTGTACGCCACCGGCGCTAGCCTTATCGGCTAGTCTAACCTGCCACAAGACTTGGCGTCGCGTGGCGACCAGGAACATGTTTTTTTGAGGGAAAAAAAAAAAAAAAAAAAGTTATCCGAGACAAGAAGCAACATGCATACCAATATAGAGTCGGTAACGGCCGGCTTCGGGCGCGAAAGGACCCTCTGGGGTTATTTTTCCATGCCAAGAATCAGCGGTCCCGGGGGTGCGTCCCTGGGCAGCTAGAATCTGTGCCTTATTTGGTGAAGCCATGGTGTTATATCGATTGATAGGCTAGTTAATTAATTATCTATCGGTCAGGCTGTTAAATAGTTCACGTGTGTGCAGGTGTGGTGGGCAAGTTTGGATGGAGACAAGAGTTGAGGGTCAGTTAACCCCGCCTAAAAGCCAAAATCCCTTGGCTGGTGTTGGTTCGTCCAAGGCACATTTCAGTTCAATTCCGATATCGCAAAAAGTGGGGTTGGGCCATCTCGCAGTGTCGAGAATGCTACATGCTTGCAAGAGCACGTGAGCCAGAACAAAAGCTGGCAGCCTAGGTAAACACTACCGAATGGAGGAGGAAGTATGTATGTGCATACACACATGCCTTGGCCATTTGCATGATGTCAGCAGCGGCAAGTCGCTGTACTGCTACTGTAGTTGTAGTACAAAAGTGGTGGAGAACAGTTGACAGTGGGGGACTTGAGCGGAGCTGGAAGTTTGTATGACTGATGATGACATCAATTTCTTTTGGTGGACGGCGACTTTTTTTACCATCGCGCACATTAAATTACATTACACTTTTGCTTTCTTCGCTTTTCTCTCTGCACCGACTTTTCCTGACTGGAATTTCAATCTCCCGCAGTATTCCTTCGATGGATGACCACTCGATAAGTCAGCTTGCACCAATTTGGCCATGTGGATCACGTACCGGATAGTAAACAAGTTACTGAATGGAGCTAACTCCAAGTGTGGCCCCTGATATCCACGCGCCCATTTTGGCATTTCAATCTTCTGGAGCAGGGATTAATTGGACCTGCAAAAGGTATCCGGCTCGTCATTTAAGCAAACGGCATGATATATATATGTATGGTGTACAAAGTTGGCGCTGACCGTCATCATCCATTGACTCGGTAAGAAAGGGGAGGAGATCGCATCTCTCAGTAGGCAATGATGGACACATGGCAATCCACCCAGGTCGCCTTGGCGAGCTGACCACCAAGGGAGCAGCATATCGGCATCTCTGGTGGAGGCTCGGGAGATACAGCCAGTGGATCGTACCACCGTACTCTGACCAGGTTTTACAAATCACACGCATGTCATCAATATTTTGTTTCTTTCTGCTTCTCCGTTGAGACGACATGTAGGATTTAGACTGGGCAAGGGAAATTTTCTCCCACGCAGCTAAACCGGAAAGGTCATGTCAGGTCTCCAACTGTACCGTATTGCTGACCGCAACCGATTCTCCGCAGAGTCCTAGCGCACGGCGTGTTCGGCGGCAGTAACGAAAAAAAAAAAAAAAAAAAAAAAAAAAAAAAAAAAAAAAAA
>NC_043740.1:915296-929691 GCF_004337985.1 Pyricularia pennisetigena
AAAGCTGACAAAACGAAAACCCGCAATCTGGCCAAGGAATGCCAATTCTACCAGCGGCCTTACAGATCAAGATCAGCATCATGGACCAGGGCTGGCATCCACTTCGACAGCAGGGCAGCCAGTTGCCTTGGACAAAAGGTGGCTGCAGCCTTAAACGCTGTGCGAGTATATATAAACAACTCAGCTCCTCAAGACGAATGAGTACGTTTCCACGCTTCCCGTCTCTTTATCGCCTCAAGCCAAGTCCAGGGCAC
Source organism: Pyricularia pennisetigena (assembly GCF_004337985.1). Taxonomy (NCBI): domain Eukaryota; kingdom Fungi; phylum Ascomycota; class Sordariomycetes; order Magnaporthales; family Pyriculariaceae; genus Pyricularia; species Pyricularia pennisetigena. Next base: position 915,551 of record NC_043740.1, read on the forward strand.
CGATCCCTCCCCTCTTATTCGTTTACTCGCCATAGATCCCGTCAAGGGACAACAAAACCATCACCTACGTAACAATGAGGCAAGCCACCGTGGCAGCAACCCTCGCCCTGCTGGGCAGCGCCTCGGCGGCGTCGACCCAGTTCAACGGCGGCACCATCGTGGCCTTTGACGACGAGACGCAGGGCCTCCGGGTGGTGCGCAACGGCTCGCTGCTCGTGACGGACGACCGCATCGCCGGCATCTACACGAGCCCGCCGGCGGCGCAGCAAAACTCGTCGTCGGTCGAGGTGGTCGACGCGACCGGCAAGATCATCACGCCGGGCTTCATCGACACGCACCGCCACGGCTGGCAGACGGCCTTCAAGACGCTGGGCTCCAACACGAGCTTGACCGAGTACTTTGGCCGGTACGGCGAGTTCGCGTCGGCCGGCCACTGGGACGCCGACGACGTCTACTCGTCGCAGCTGGCCGGTCTGTACGAGGCCGCCAACGCCGGCGTCACCACCTCGCTCGACCACGCCCACTCCACCTGGGACAGGGCCACCAGCGAGGCCGGGCTCAGGGCCAGCGTGGACAGCGGCTCGCGCGTCTTTTACGCCTTCGCCTTCCACAACACCACCGCCTCCGAGGTCCCGGAGCTCCTCCAGGTCTTTAGGGATATCGCCGATGAGGGCTACTACGAGGGCACCCCGACGACGCTGGGCATCGCCTACGATGCCTGGGGACCCGACCCCAACCGCGCCGAGATTGATTCCATCATGAAGTTGACCGAGTAAGTCCCCTTCCAAAAGCCGCGGCACGGGGTAAGTTGGTGTCTTCTTGCCTGAGCCACGCTAACCAAGTTTCGATATATATAGGGAATACAACATCTCGGTAATCACAACCCACTCGCTGGGAGGACCTTGGGGAAGTAAGCAAAGCGCCGTTTTTTTTTCTGTAATTATTTTGCACGCTGCGCGCGCGACCCAGGAAATACTAACAAGACAAAAAAAAAAAAAAATAACAGTCACCAACTCCCCCTCGGACGTCGCTGCGCTCGACTATCTCAACATCAGCACGCCCGTCGTCTTCTCGCACGGCTCGTTCCTGACGGCGGGCGACGCGACGCTGCTGCGCGAGACGAACCAGCACCTGTCCATCACGCCCGAGTCCGAGATGCACTACGGGCACACGCACCCAGTGAGCCACCTGATTCAGGACCAGGCGGCGCTGGGCGTCGATACGCACTTCACCTTCAGCACCGACATCCTGACGCAGGCGCGCATCTGGCTGCAGCAGGCGCGGTACGAGGCGTCCGAGGACGTGCTGGACCAGTGGCGGCTGCCGCTCAACAACCCCATGAGCACCGACCAGGCCTTCCTGCTCGCCACGCGCAGCGGCGGCCTGGCCCTGCGCCGCGAGGACCTGGGCGTGATCCGCGAGGGCGCCAAGGCCGACCTGGTCGTCTGGGACGGCGAGTCGCCCGCCATGCTGGGCTGGCTGGACCCCGTCGCCGCCGTCATCCTGCACGCCAGCGTCGGCGACGTCGAGTCCGTCATGGTCGACGGCAAGTGGGTCAAGAGGGACCGGAAGCTCGTGGTGGGCGACTACGCCGACGTCAAGCGCCGCTTCCTCGCCACCGCCAAAAAGATCCAGGACATCTGGGTCGACACGCCCCTCCCGACCCCCGAGGAGCTGCAGACCATGTTCTCGTTCCCCCTGGTGCGCGCCGACCAGCTCGACGTGCAGAGGGGAGATGGTGACGGGTACGGTGAGAACCACTTTTGAGTAAATGCCGATTTTGACGTGGATATGTGTGCTCTGTGGTTGTTTTCTACTCTAGTCTATAAACAGTAATCTTAGCGCTTATTAATTGTAATCAAATTCGCTGAATCTCCAAAGCGTCGTTGGATGCGATGCACTCGACGCGACCGAAGCTTCATTCGGAGCGCTGCGCTGACCCCTAGAAACACTTCGCCTAGACCTTCTCTTTGCCCTTCCCCTTGCCATTCGAGTGCTTCTCCTTTTCTGACGTGCGTGATCTCTCCTCGCCCTGCTTTTGCACCACAGGAGCCTTTGGTCTGTTCATTTTGGCAGCACATCCACTGGAGCAGCAATGTTCCATGCAGATGACTGTGCCAAGCTCGCATAATCGCGTCGATGCAATGCAGCATGGCCTGGGTTCCTTGCTTGCCCATTTTAAAATCTCCTCAGCGGCGAGTTTGCGCAAATCCAGATCCGTGCTTGGTTCTGGTGGCCCGGAGTCACCTTCTGCTTCATCGACGCCTTGTTTGCGATTTTCTACGTTTCTTTTGCCTAAAAAGGCGCTCAAGACCTCTAGAGACGGCCCTTCGCGAGCCAGCCGCTCAAGGCCAAGGGCCTCTGCCAGCTTGCCAACAGATCGCGTGCGGTGCTGAACTTTTTGTCTGTTAGCGATTGCGCGGACGACCTCGAGGGCGGCCAAGTCCACAGCAAAGTAGTCGAAGCTCGTTTCGGGCAATTCATCATGCAAACCATAGGCGAGATGTGTACAGAGGAAAGATACGGTGCATGGGTCCAGGGGAACGTCCATGGCAACGACTTCCTTGAAGTTGCTTGCTTTGCTCACACCCTCAGATCGATCAGTTTCCTGTCCCGTCTCGGTTGCTCCGTTATCGACATCAATCAAGTTCATGGCATATCTGCCCCTCCTCGTGATTGCCCATACCAGCTCGTCAGGAACCAGACCATGCGGCCCGCTTGTTCCAAAGACACTATCTGGAGTGAAAAGTCGACTGAGGTAACCGATTTGCGTCAGCTTCTTCGGGTCGTGGCTTTGTGCCATCGCTGTTGCTTTAGGGCCATGTTCAGCTTGGTTTTTGGTTACGATTTGAACAGATTCTTGTCCCTGACCTGATTGAGTACCCCGTTTCTCGCTGTTTTTCTCGCTTTTTGATGACTGGCTTGAACGCTCTGTCGCAACCTTCTGCTGGCTCGATTTTCGTTCCAAAAAATCTTGGTGGTCTTTGTCATTCTTGGCTTCCTCATTCTTACCAGTCACTCTCACTCCTTCACGTTCAAAAATGGCGTTCTTCGCTTTGGTGACCGCAAACGACACAGTATAAACAGTCTCAAACTCTTCATGGACATACTTGCAGGTCTTAACCAGTGAAGAAACTTTGGCAGAGCGAATTGCGCGTCTCTCCCTCAAAGATACCAACACGCGCGAAATCTCAGAGTCCTGGTTCGAAACATCCAGCGATGAGGCCCAGTCTGTCTGCTCGGGATCCAAACCCAGGAATGCTCCTGATGACCGGAGAGCGATTGCCACTTCAAGGTCGAGCCACGTCCCAGGGGCTAGCAGCTCGTCTCGACAAAGCGAGAGGTAGAGCCGTGCCACAAAACCAAGTGCTCCCGTGTCGGCAGCACAGTTGCTACCGACATCACAGAGACCCAGCCGTGTGCGATGTATCCACGTGCCGACAAGCAAGGGGTGCCTTTCTGTCAGAACATCTCCCGAAATCCCTTTTTTGCCAAGTGCTTCTCTGAATGGATTCTTCTTGTCCCAAAGCCGGGAGTAGTCTTTGATGATTTCGATGCCGTGCATAATTCTGTACATCAACCGCTTTCTAGACAGGTGGAAAGACGCGAAGATCTCGGCTGACAGGACCGATTCGAGCAAAGTCCGTCTGAAGAGGGCTAGGCAATCGGCCGGCTTCTGGAGCATTCCAAGCTCCCGTAACAGCTTGATGATGTCGAGGTAGATTGAACCTGCCAAGCTCGCTGACAATGGGTGCACTTTGTCGCTAAATTGCCAAAGCTGGATGAAAGTCGAGGTCAACTCGTCGAGTTCTTCAGTGGCCCAGTCATCTGTTGATAAAAGAAACGCGATGCCTCCGAAAATCTCAAGGAGGGCGGCACAGTCTTCTTTCATCATATTTATCGGACCGGTTGGGGGGTTCGAAGGAGAGAAGCGCCCTTCTTTTCCAAGATATATTGACACAGTATCAGAGCTGTGCCTGTAATGCTTCTGCCAGAGCGCCCAGGCGTGTACGGTCTGCATTAGACAGTAATCTTTGATCCTGTAGAGAATCTCTAGTTTGTGTTCTCGACTCGCGTTCTTGTTGAAAGGAAGTGCCATTTCCGCAGCGATTCTTGCCTTTTCATAGGCGAGATGATGCGAGCTGGTGAATCTGAAGGTGGGCAATGCAGCCATCATCTCCGATTCCATCAGCTCAGCCAACTGAATCGCCACGTTTGTGGCCATTGTGACGCAGGTTAGCGATAGATAGCCTCGAGCGAATTTCTTCCAGAGGCTGCGGACCTCTGCTCTGATCTCGTGGAGCTCGCGCAGGAGTATGGTGTGCACCAGAAAAGCATCCTCATCCGAGCGCTCCCACTCAGCCTCGTACTCTGGTTGCTCCATTGACCCAGCAGCGGCCGACATTGGTCGTTTCATCGACTCAGGGTCCAGATCAAAGGCCAGGATGATCTTGTAGTTGTTGAGAGATTCCCCGATGAATCCATCCACATCGAGGTCTGGAAATTCCCTGACCAAAGTCAGAATTTTACGGACAGCTAGCAGCGCGTCTGTCAAGGTGCTCTTCCGAGGCCCTGGGCTTTCGCCAGGATAGCCATTCGACTCGGCAAAGTAAGTCTTCAGTAATGTCCGCGTGCTGATGAGACGTTGAAGAGCATTAATGAAGTACTGGGGTATCTCTGGTGCTGTGACATGAAGGGATAAAAAACTGGCCAGGGGGACAAAATCGCCAACAGCGAGGACAGGTCGGTCAGATTCCTTAAATCTCTACTCCTTTGGATTTCTGGTGGCCAACAGCTTTGCTTTGTTATAGTCGTGTTCCAAAGCTGTTTTCACGAGCCATGTTGCAACGGTATCGGCATCGTCTCTGTATTGGCGGAAGATGCTCGTCATTGAGCGGGGAAACCTGGAATGAGCCATTATGAACGGGATAGATAGGGATGTGAAAAGTGAATAAGATATTTCCTTGATAATTAACGAGCGTGTCAGATGTATAATCTGCTGAGAAAGTGCATGACTAACAGATCAAATGCTGAGAGGAAAAGTCAATGTTGCACATCGTCGGTTTGGATGCTTAAAGACAGCAACAAATCGACGCCATCGGAGGTGTCGGTCACCCCACCTACAACGCTGGCTGTTGGTGGGGCCACAGGCAAGGGTAAGTCCGAGCATCCCTACCAGCCAATTAACCAGGGTACAATCGATGATCCGAGCTGAGTGAGCAAGGTGAGCAAGCATAGCATGGATCGAGCTCCACTTTGGTGCCGAAAGCCACAGCGTCGTGGCGTTAGTGCATCTTTTAGTTGGTGCCGAGAGTTTGCCTCCGTTGCCTCTCGTTGCAGAGCCAACAAACTGGGAATTAAAGACAATCAACATTCACAACGTTTGGAAACAACAGTCACCACAAGCAACTGCGCAATCAAAAAAAAACTCTACGTCAATCCTCAACCGTCTTCGAAACTCCAACGAATACACAAAAAAAAAAAAAAAAATCTACGAAATGCCGCCATCAACACGAACCCTCACGCTCCTCACCCGCAACCTCCTCGCCCGCCCTCTAACCACCACCACCCGGCCCGCCATCCGCCCGCCCACAACAACAACAACAACAACAACAACAACAGCCACCCGCGCCTCGTCCACATTCAACCCAGGCCCGTCGCCACCCCGCCTGCCCGCGGAGCAGCAGGCCGAATTCGAGCGCCTGCAGCGCGAGGCCTCGGTCGCCGACTTCTCCTCCACTCCCGCCGCCGCCGAAGCGCCGCGGCCGGTTGAGGTACAGGACGCCGCGACCAACAACGGCGCGGCGGGCGCGACGTCGGGCGGCATACGCAAGGGTGCGCCGCCCGAGTTCGAGGGCGACGTCAACCCCAAGACCGGCGAGGTCGGCGGGCCCAAGAACGAGCCGCTGAGGTGGGGCGCCGCCGGCGATTACAGCTTCAACGGGCGCGTAACGGACTTTTGAAGAGGGGAAAGGGGGGGTGGGGCTTAATAGGGGAGGGCGCCTCCGTGCATCTCCAAGTAAGGAGGGGTTTGGAAAAGGAAGAGACGACCAGGTACACGAGAAGATGCGTTGGAGAGGATAGAATGTCATTCGACGATTCACTGCCAGGCCCCGAGATTTGCCCTGGGGCAAGCCGTGTAGGATTACGCAATATAGATATTAATGGCGAGGAAGAAGGGGCTGTCTTCTCCATGACCACCGTTTACGGGTGGGAGTCTGTACGAACAGCGCCAGCATTACACGATCAAAGCAGAGTGGATGACTGTTTTGGATCGCCAAGAAGGGTATATAATTCAGTCTAATCATATGACAAGACATAAACTACAAGACTATGCAAATCAAGAAAAAAGGTGAATCCCGCTACTGAAAAATTATAAAGTCATCGCGATATTATCGCTGTATGCTCGCTCATACCAAGACCAGTATCGACAATGTGCTCTATGGTCTATAGTAACACCCGGAAGAGGGAACTTGGATTAATCTTCATCCCCAGATCTCGGCGTGGATGGGTATATATCTGCTCAGGGTCAGAGCCTACCCGTGAGCACAAATGCCCAATTACACTTGAGCCAGTTCGGGGGCTTCGTTAACGCCGGGTGGAAGACCAGCACAAAAAAAAAAAAAAAAAAAAGCCAAGATCTGGCTAGGCTGCCTCGATCCCGACCCTCTGCGGTAGAGGTTCGTTTCGCACATCCGACATCGGGAAGTCCTGAGCGTCGGTATCGTCCGAGACGTTGTCCTTGTTGGATCCCCGAGGCTTCTTCGACTGAGAATCGTCATCATTCTCGTGGGCGCCTGCTCGCTTGTGACTCCCGTTCACGCTTCCGCTCGCCGACTCAAAGCCCTTTGGCGTGGTGCTGAGCTCGACCTCCCGGAGTGCACGGCTCATGCGCTCACGCCTAGCCGCGCCTCGCAGGCGGGACTGGGCCCCGGCCCCGTTGGTGACCCAGCGGATGCTCAGAATCTTGAAACTGAGCCCGTCGTGCGGCGCACAGCGTCCGTATTGCGGCTCCCTATTCTCCGTATATGACGGCATGCTACCCCATTGTCTGCTCTTGATGCCGAATCGCACCGTCGATGCATACATCTGCAGTTTGGGGAGAATCAAGAGGGTAACGTGGAGGTCCTTGTTGGGTGGGACGTTGACAGGCCCCGTCTTGAGCGGGGCGTCAAGAAAGTCTGGAGTCGGCAGGTTCTCGCTCGTGACATGCTGCGCTTGCTTCTTGCCCCTGCCTGACGCCGGCGGCTCTTCTGGATACAATCCAAGCATGTCAACGTCGACGTCTTCTGACCACTCGCCGCGGAACCAGCCGCCGTGGATACAAGCGGCGACCACGTCCGAGTCGTCAGTATAGACATCTGTACCCCACAACGCCCGGCGTGCTGTGATCTCCTCGCGTGCCTCGGGCAACAGATGCGCCTTGCTGACCTTCATTGTCAGCGTGCAGTTCTCCTTGTCCTTGATCAAGCTCCACGGTAGCGGTTTCGGCGTCGATTTGAATGGCGCCTTGGGCGGCCGGCCCGTTATGGGGTCGTGTAGGCGTGCAGGCTCCAGCGCTACCTCGTATAGAACATCGCCAATGTGTCGCCGCGGCTTATCTGCCACGCTTTCTAGAACGGCCTGGGAGCTGATGATCTGCTTAGGTTTCGATATGACACTGACAACAGGACTAGCCGGTGCTTGACCTCCCGTTGTCTTTGCTTGTGGCGGCCTCGGTGGCGCATGATGGTGATGGTGATGTACGTGCCCAGGGGTTGGTGACGGAACGTTGCCAACCCCTTTGACTGTTTTGAATGGTGTATTGCCGGCGAGCCCGTGCTGATCTCCAGCATGGGCGTGGTGGTGATGATGATGGCTGTCACAACGTTAATCTCTGGTCCACAACAGAAACAATCTGTAGGGAGCGATTTAGACTTACTGATGATGGTGATGGTGACCATGGGCGTTTGTCTTTGGTCGCTTACCGCGGGCTCCTACAGGGGTTTGCCTTCCATCCTCTACTGCCCGCATGATATCCTCGTCCTTGACCTTCGATCGGCGCTTGTTTTTAGACCCTTCCCTAACCATCTTGTTGCCGTTGCCCTCCGTCCTGTCTTCAACGGGTGTTCCATCCGAATCGTCTTTCCGAGCCAGACCCGAGGCGTTAAAAGGCAACTGCGCACCACCAGCCACTGGGCTCGAAAGCGAACCCACTCCACTGCCGATCCCGGAGAACATCCTGCCAAACTCGCTCTTGATTCCAGGCTCCCCCGCGGGACCCTGCATCTGTGACTGGGCCCCTTGCACCGCCTGGGGCAGTGGTGACAAGCGCCCCTTTCTATTTATCTCCTGGACGGTGAGAAGGCTCCTTGGCTGATCCCGCTGCGCCGCAGGTGTCAATCCCTCGGAGGCTGGAGGTCTGTTTCGGGGCGAGTCATACATGAGCCCGCCCGGCCCGGCCGAATAGGCAACCGAGGGACGTGGCGGTTGCTCGTCGGCTGGATTGCGGTGGGGTGGCGGACCCTGTTGGTGATGGTGATGCGGTGCAGCGTGTCGCTGGCGCTCGGGTGAATCGAAAGGTTGTGCGTGCGGATGTGACGGACCTCGCTCGCCTGGAGCCATCACAGCGGGGGTTTGAGAAGGATGCGACGTTGGTGGAGGATGATCCATTGGGTGTTGTCCTTGGTATGGCCCTGCGTGGGGTCCATATGGCGGTCCCGTCGACGGAGGATAATCAGGGTGACGGGGAGGTGGATGACCTGCGGGATCGTACGGCCTAGACTGTTCGTACTGATGCCTCTGCCACCCCTCATCACGCGGGTCGGGCTGACGACCGTAGGAAGGCCCCGGAGGCCCTGGGGGACCCCTTGGTCCGCCATGTCCATAGTCTGGATGCCCGGGAGGTGGCCTTCCAAGCTCGCCATTGCGTTCTCGCCGCTCTAGTTCCCGACGCTCCATCTCTTGCCTCTCGTAGTTTCGTCTCTCCATCCCTCTACGCTGCTCGCGGTCGCGAAACTCCATCTCTTGACGATCCCTCTCGTGACGGTCGCGGAACTGCATCTCCCTCTCGTGCTGTTCTCGCTCCATCCGCTCCCGCTCGGCCATATACCTGGCATCTTCGTAGTTCGACACCCTGATGGGGCGTTCTGGGTTATACTCGCCCGAGGGCGGAGGCTCTTCGCGTCGTGAGTACATGGGATCGTGCGGCGGAGGGCCGGGTCGACCAGGCTCCATTTGGCGGCCAGGAGGAATGTTGTTGTACAGTTTTGGCTGACTACTAGGTCGTGGCGGACCCTGATGCATTCTTCCTGGTTCCCTGCCCGGCTCGTTCATTGGCGGTGGTCCTCGACGGTATTCTTGCGGAGTGCCATACCGTTGAACCTCGGGTGTAGGGTACATGCCTTGCGGGGAGGCCACGGCACTATTCCGGGGATCTCGCGAATCAGCCCTCACGTCGTATGGTCGTTGATGATCCGGGGTCTGAGGTCGGCGGTACTGCTGATATTCGCCAGGGTGCATCCGCGGAGAGGCGTGAACTGGACTGGCGTAGTTGGGACCTGCTGACATGGACCCGCTTGTGGGAGGCGGTTGTTGAGGCTGGTATTGAGTTGGTGCACTCGGATCCCTTCCGGGAGCAAGACCACCAAGCATGGAAGATATCGACATGCTGCTGTTTGTACTTCCAGATCTCGTCATGGTGTTGATGGCCGGCAGCTCGCGACCGTTGGCGAAGGCGGTTTGGGTGTTTGCCGACACCGGAGGCGGTCTCGGAGGGGGCAGACTGTAGCCCATCTGATGGGTATTTGGGCCATTATTGTGTTGCGGAGGTGAGTTTGGAGGCGGCATCGATCGTTGGACGCCCGAAGCGCTCGGGTGTCTCGCGTGGCCTTGTGGTGGCGGATGTGGTGCAGGCTCGTTGGCGTAAGCCGGGCGCGACTGGGGAAAGAAGTGTGGGTCAGACGGACGCCGTTGATGATGGCTCTGATGGTCTTGGTAAGCAGACCCGTTGGGCGGCGGAGGAGGACCGGAGGGAGGATGCGACGTGGGAGCAAAGCCGCCCTGGGGAGGAGCCGACGTGCTGGCCGGGAAGGGAGAGCGGCTGAAGAGCGGCGACGCGTTGCGCTGTGAGAAAGGATGATTAGGCGGTGGCTGCCTTGGCTCCATGGCGGGCGACAAAGCTGCCGGAGGTTGGGTGCCCGAACAAAACGAATGCGGTGGGTTTTTAAAACGGCGCTCGCGTCCGAGTCGCCGGCCTGCAGCGAGGCTAAAGCCTAGGTTTGGCAAAGATTAATTCACGACACGTCGACGAGTAAATGTTGCTGGCTGCTGGATAAGGTTGTGGGAAAAAAAAAACAAATCAAGGTAGGTAGGTAGGTAGGTAGGTGGTGGAGCAAGATTGGAAGCTGGCAGTTCGAGGGAGCTCTCAAATTTTCGGTTTCCCCTGGGGAAAGGGACGAGCGCAAAAAGCCTGGCACGCTCGGGCGGGCAGGGGACGCCATGCAAGGTTGCAATCTAGCGCAAGCTCGTGATCCACATCGGGTCGGGAGAGGCAGGTCGACCACGGTTAATCCGACACCCTAGTCCACGTTTACTCCGCACCGCGGTCCTACCCCTGGACGTCACCAATCTGTCATGCCTCTTTTGTTGCGCAGCTGTCGCAAACAGTGACGTTTCGCAGGGCCCTTTTGAGAACGAGCCTAGCAGGTCACGACTGGTAGGGTCGGATGTGGATGAGGTTCTGTTTTTATCCATCAAGCCAGATCGTCTGTGGATAGACAAACAGCCAAAGATCAGTTGATTCTTAATTCTAACCAAATTCTTTTGTTTCTTTTCGGATGACTTCTCTAAAATAAAGAGGAAGGATTGGGACAAGATACCCCGGGCCAGCTCCCTGAAACAAAGTGAACTGACGAAATATGTGGCATTCTGGGACCAGCATTCAAATGTCTCCGTCTTTACAAAAGCAAACAAAAGCTCGACCAATGCAGCAGAAGGAAGAAATCCGTAAATAAAATATAAAATTAATAAAATAAAAACCAAAACATACTCAAAGTAAACATGACTAGTTCTACAAAGTACCTAGGTAGATATATACCCAAGGGACCTAACGCTAAAACAAAACAAAAACTGAAAAGAAAAAAAAGGATTTAAATTTAGCACTATTCGCGCAAGATCTATTGCGAGCGCGTTGCTGGTCGACGAATCAGGATCCTCAGACACGGTCGTCAGCGCGAAGAACTGCTTGTCTCGTTACAGAGAAAGTTCAGATCGCCTTTGGACCGTTTTTTTTTCTGTGGTATGGCTTGCCACCCACCACCCTTCATGCCAGTCCTGCGCCAGGTGCATTTTGCGACCAGACCAGCCTTTTGTCTGTGCGGGGAAGCGGCACAAGTGTGCTCGGCACGCTAAGCCGAATCAGGACTTTGGGTCTTCTCTTGGCCCCGCCTGCTGGCAGAAAAGAACAGATAAATAAATGAATTAAGTAAATAAATAAAACAAAAAAATAAAATAAAAACGCTGCAAGGGCTTGTGTGTGACATTCGACTCGTCTCACCGCCTTTGGGTCATCCGATCTGATTTCCGTTCAATAAATGTCGTAACGAAAAAACACAAGGCGCGTCTCGAGCGACTTTCTGTGCTGCTCTCTGCAACGACGTATCGGACTGAATCAGCGCAAGCAAAAGATGCATGCCTCCAACGCCTAACCCCGTCCGTTGGCCGTTTGCAGTATTAGGGCGCCGCAACACGACACTAGGGGATGTATTTTTAACCAAGGGACTGATCGGCCGCAAATGAGGGGAGGGGAAAAAAAAAAAAAAATCAATCAATCAATCAATCAATCGCCAAATGATGCAAATAAAATTGCCGCGGCCGCGGAACCTAACCGGTTTGCCCGTCAGTCGCCGATCGCGCACACCAATCATTAATGTCAGTGGGGAATGCGTGGTAGTGTCGCTTGACTTGCAGTGCAAGGATCAATCACAACGTGCTTGTTTGTCTTAGTGCCGCAGCTAAGAGTCAAGGTCCCTTGCTCTGCTCATGGTGATGATTCTCTGTGACATTCACTCGATTATTTGGTTGGTGGATCGTACAAGTTGAACCGATTTTCTGCCTCGTTAAATTGGCTGAATCTTGGCAGAGCCTTTGCTTAATTCGATGCCATCAGGAGCCAGGCGACAGCTTTGTCTTGTTTGGGATCTTTACCCTCATTTTGACATCCTAATAACAGCAATGGTGCACCATGCTTCATTTCCAGCAAGTCCATGCTCCTGTTACACTTCCAACACTTGCGCGGATTCGACCGTCTGGCCTTATATGTCATAATGATGGACACCAATGCCGTAGTAGTCCACCCGCCTCCGGGTCCAGTATGCACCTCGCCGCGCCAGTCCGCTGCTGCAGGAGCTCGCTGTGTTGATTCAAGGCCCTGCCCCAGATGTCGACATGATTCTACATGAGCCGCGTGTCCATTTGCGGTCCTGATTATCGCGGTGTGCGAGTCGTTCGACCCTTGAACGGGTACCAGAAGCGGTGTCAAATCTGGTAGTCGAGCCCCCAAGATTTATCGCCGTTTGTGACACATGGCTAATGTTCGCGACTTTTCATAGATCCCAGGCCTTTGGGTACGGTCGGGTGTAGTTTGCGGTTCGAGATCAGCTCGGTGTTGGGACGAAGGGTGACTGGCAAGTAGAGGCATAACAAAGCTGTTGCTACGAATTTCGTATGCTTTCAACTGCCGCTTATGGAACCGTCTGCTTTGCTATCTAGTGCTGCCAGGGCCTCACGTAAGTGATGGTGAGGGGTGACGCTCTTTCAAATCTCAAAGTGCAATTGTGAACAAGTGCCGTTCTGGCTTCTGATTGACCGCTGCATAGATTCCCAGCTCTTTGAGCGTAGAACTCCCGTAAAAGGCAGCTCTAATTTCCATGGGGATGTGCTGGCAAGCCGACCTCATCCACAGAATGGCTGCCGTGCGGTCGTTTTCAAGGCTAGTCTCATGCTTTTGTGGCTATTCTCCCATGTGTAAAGACACGAAAATCAGGCCAGACTTGGGCGCCAGTCAAACAGATGGGACAGTCTAGCGGCATCAGCAACGTCGCCGTAGTGAACCTTCTTTTCATCTATGTGCCGATCGATGTTGCTTGGCATATTCCATCTGTAGGAACCTTTTTTGTCGTTATCTCTTGGTCAGTAATGATGGCAAATCTTGGTTTTTTTTTTTTTTTTTTTTTTTTTTTTTTTCTGTCAGTCTCTTCTGTAAAAACGATCCAAGTTCCATCAGACAGCTTGACTTCTCGTAAACAGTCTAGCCGTTTATCTATTCGGTTGAGAATACTTGACCAAATGGAGGCAATTGATATTTGCTATCCGTCCATTATTGCCATGGGAAAATGATCAGACGATCAGGTTCTGGAAAAACACAAACAAAGGTGACAAAGTCAGGCTCAAGCGATCAGAACGAACTGGCTAGGAGGCATAGCACGTGCTGTCAGTAGATTTATACATGGATTGATCAATCTGATTTTGCATTATTAAGAGACAGAATAAAAAGGCAGATCTGAAAGTCAATCTCATCCAAGTGGCTGGGTAGAGACCAAGCACGCCAAGGGAAATACCCCGCAAGTTGGTAGATGGGGATGGACATTCACCGAACCTTGTATTTATTATCGTTCGTGGTACCAAATATGCCTAATATGGTGAACTGCATCCACTGCCGAGATTTGAAGAGACAGCGATGAGCCATCAAGCCCTGGCCTCTCTTGATGGCCTCATTGTAGCCATTGGCAAGCCAATACCCAGATAGGGAAAAGTGACACAAATTTAAAGATCGGAAAATCAGAAAAGCCCTCATTCCTGTCCAGATCGTCTAAGGATTTAAAACCTACCTGGCCTAGGTCTACAAGGACTTGGGACACGGTTGGTGGGATAACTTGCAGATTGGAGAACGGCTGCAAAATAGACATTACAAGTCTCGGCTAATGACCCGAACCTCGGCGGCACGGCTGTTTGTTTACCCGAGTTATTACTTGCAGACAGGGGAGAAAATCCAGTGCCAAACAAACACTATTGCAATCAAGATTCCAGTAAAGTCTCTCTAAATCCCGAAAAAACCCAGTTTTTTTTTTTTTTTTTTTTTTTTTTTTTTTTTTTTTTTTTTT
>NC_043740.1:929838-940605 GCF_004337985.1 Pyricularia pennisetigena
GTGGTTGTAGATCGATGAGGAGATTATGTTGCAGTAGATAGATCTTGGCATCACATGACCAGATGAGCTTAGTCAGCGCTATGCACACCATAAAAGCGCTGCCACGCTCGTTAGCCTAAATAGCGCACCCTACCTAAATACATGGCTCTCCTACCACTCATGCAGGCTGCACGTATACGTTCGTGTACGTCAATTATAAACCCGGTACAGCTGTAAACTATAAAATCTCTACTTTACGCAAATTGCAATTATATATTAACACGAATAACGCCTAATTTATTTATTTTTTTCTTTTTTTACCGCATACCATATTTACGACCGAAAAGCTCCAAAAATCGCCAGCAGCGCTTAATTTACGCGCCCAATAGCCTAAATAATTTAAAACTTACCGCCAAAATGCAAAAATATTACGCATTTGGAAATTGGTTAATCCAAACCAATAAACCGACGAAAAATTCCCAATATTTGAAAAATTTACCGAAAACGTTATAAAATCGTTTAAACGTTCCCGATTTGACGATTATTATACAAATTTACGAATTTGGGATTTAAACCCGTTTAAAATTAAACGTAAAATAAATTAAATCGCCAAATCGTTTGCAAATATAAATAAATTTATTTTTAAAAGCCTAAAGGAACCTATTATATTAAACAGTTTTACGTTTTCCGAAATAAAGCGCGCGGTAAATAAAACACGCGAAACGCAGGAATTATAAAAAAATTATACAAATAAATAATTCCGAAAAATTAATATTTTCCTGCAATGGGTTACAAAAAATATAAACCCAACGTATTTTAGTACGGCGCTTTTTACCGTTTAACGTAACGGTTGGAATACGTTTAAAAAGATAATTAAAGCGTTTTAGGAAAAGTTCGCACTTTTTTTAACGCACGTTAAAAAATAGGTAATTAAAAATTATAAATTAACCCTGGTTTTAACGCGTATAATAAATAATAAAACGAATTGGTTCAAAATTTACGATTTAACCTACGAGGAAACCCGGAATTACAAAATAACCGATTTTAAAAAGGATTTAACGATTAAAAACTTTATCGAAACAGGAGGACGTTTCCAACCCTCCTGGGTTATAAACGTTCGGAACGAATTAAACAAACCGGATTATACAATTATTTTTAAATATATTTTTAAATGGTTTAGGAGCGCTTTTTACGACGATACCACCGACCCTTTAATAGGGGGTGGCCGCAATTTCGCTAAATTTTATACGATATTTAACGGATCCGTTAAAAAATAAAATAAAAGTTTAAACCACGTTTTTAATAAGGGTAAAAATAGGGGAAATATACGGAATAAATATCCCTATGGTTATAATTATTTTTAATTACCAAATTTATGCGAAAAATTGGTGTACGCGGTAATAGGAAAAAACCCCAAAATCCGTATACGTGGCCCTTATTTAACCGAAAATCGCAAAAAAATTTGCGCCGAATTTAAAAAAAACCGCTGGTCCTTTATCCGCGAATTATTAATTTAAAAGGGTGTAATTAGCGAATTAGGATTTACTACGAGCGGAAGGACGAAAAAAGCACCGTAGTTTAAAAAATAAGGGGGGCCGCCCATTATTTCGGCGGTTTATTTAACCATTTTTACCGAACCCGACGATTTTACATACTTTTAAATACGTTACGATAAAGGAACCAGCGCATTTACGTCCATAAACATTTTCCACAATTTATATTACAATAATATTTTGTTCGATAATTGCTGTTTTATATATTTGGTAAACGTTAAAAAACGCCTGGACCCGGGTTTTATCCGTAAACTTACAAATTCGGATCCGCAATTCGTTATATACGGTATTTAATAATTTAAAATTACCGCGTTTGGTACGCGTATTATATAAAACGTGTTAAACGGAGGACGGACGTTAAAATTCGTTAACGTAGCGTACGTGCCCAATTTTCACGTTAATATCGTGTTAAAAACGCGTTTAAGGGATAAAAACGTATAATATAACGGCTGGGATTGCATTTTGCGTTTAAAGAATATAAAGGAAAATTAGGTATTATACGGTTTGCAACGACGTAATAACGTAATTTTTTTATAATATAAACCTGTTTATTATTTGCGCGTTACCCCTACCGTATAAATATTTTTTATAAGTATTATTTTTTTAACGGTTATAAACGGTTGGATAAAATTTATTAAAATTCCATAAAAAAATTCCACGGAAGCATACGACGAAAAAGAAAATAGTTCGTTAATTTGGTATTAGAAAGCCGGCCATTTGGGTCCGGAAACGTTTAAAACGTTGGTCCACCGGGTTAAAAATGTAAAAATTAAGGGATTAAAAATATTGGAGTGCAAGGCGTGCGTTTAAATATATGGTAAAATAATGGTATTAAAACGCCTAAAAGGCGAATTATATAAACTTTATTATATAATATATTTAAATTTTTTCCATTTTAAAAAATTAGGTACTGGTATGCGGTATTTGCTATTATTAAAAAACGAATATTCGGGGCGTTTAATAATTATTCCGTTTACCGGAAAAACGAAGGCAAAACTCGTGTTAACAATATTTGGTTTCGAACAGTGGGTAACGCGTTAATACGGCCTACAAATTGCGAAATTTTTCCACGATAACGAACCTATTTTAATAGCGTATACGGGATATATTTTTTACCAAAAATATTGCAAAAAATTTGGGATCGAAATAAAAACGCCTCCCTTTAATATATATAAACCAAACGGTTAAATAAAACGTTCGGGATAGGAGGTAATTATACGCGCGTTTAAAATGCGTTTGGCAGCCAATTTACCTACCTCTATTTGGCCAAAAATAATTATAACCGCAAATTATTTTATTAATATAAATCCATTAATAAACCGGAAAGGTTTTAACCCAAACGAAATCCTATTAGTATGGTTTAGGGGGTTTTTTAAATGGTTTACATTTGCATTATTTATTATATTAAAC
This sequence comes from Pyricularia pennisetigena, assembly GCF_004337985.1. Lineage (NCBI taxonomy): Eukaryota > Fungi > Ascomycota > Sordariomycetes > Magnaporthales > Pyriculariaceae > Pyricularia > Pyricularia pennisetigena. The sequence goes on from NC_043740.1 coordinate 932,781, forward strand.
AAAAACCTGCGCCCAAATTGGTTTAGTACGTATATATACGGGTGTAAAATTTACGTATTAAACCCGGTAAAAACGAAATTAAAAAATAAGGTAATATTTAAAACGAACTTTAAAACGCACGTGGGATACCTGGTTAAATATAAATTTTTTAGGATATATTATATTTGGGTGCCTTTTTTCGACAGGGTTATTACTTTACGCAACGTCCGATTCGACGAAACACGGTTTTACCAGGGATTAGAAAAAAAAAGGATAAAAACCGGTAAATTTAATAACAAATACGAGTTTTTAATAAACCGGATCCACGAGTTAATATTGGAGTTTTTGGGGGACGGAATAATCGAACGATTGGGTTTATTACGAAATAAACCATTATTCGCACCTAATCCAGGCGTTCCTATTTTTAATTAAAGGTTAAATAACGTACCAATATTATAAAAACGGAGCGCGGAAGCATTTACGGAGCACCGCAATATACATTTCCGCGAACAAATCGCAAAAAACGACATTTTTAAAAATTTGGGCGGACCGATCCCAGGTAAAACGGTTAATTAACCGGAACCGTTTGGGATATAAATGGTTAACGAATTAATAAAATATACGTTAATAATATTAGCGTATTTAAAAATTTTGGAGGATAATGTAATAACGCTTAAAACGGGAAAAAATTACGTATTCGGTATACGCATACCAAATAGTGACGGATTTTTACCGCGTGCGCCCACGGACCCTGTAAAGGAACCGGGTGCGCCGAAATTGGTAAAAAATACCCGAACGGTGGGATTAATCGTTATTAATAACGAATCGGCGCGGGAATACTTTACGTTTAACCGTTTTTTCGTCGGGGGTAATACACCGGAACCGCAGTTCGAACTACCGAACCCGACAAATATTACCGTTACATTCGCACAACCCCCAAATATTACGCCCGCGCCGGCATTTTAAACCAGCGTTTAAACGCGTACAATAAAATTTAAACGTTCCTCGAAAACGCCCCGACCCATTATAAGGGTTTTGGAAACAAATACGAGGGGATAACGCCAACGCGGTAAAGGAAATATAACCCGTGGAAAGCGCGGGGGTAATAATAATAATACGAGTTTTGTAAACGCGATTATCCCAAGGGGAAAAAACGTGGTATACGGAAATAATAATATTTATTTAAAATAAATATATACCGAGGACAGGATATTCGTTCCAGGTTTTCAATTATGGTTAACGTTTTTATTAACGTTTTTACCTAATTAATAAAGCACGTTGGAGGGCGGTGATTATAATTACAAAATACTGCACGAAATTATCGCGGCGGTAATACAATAAAAAAAACCGGATAAAAAGGTTAAACCGCATAAAAACGATTTTGTACCTGCGCCTAAGGCCTGGAAAAAGCTTATGGCGCACCCGGATAAAAAACAGTTTTTTAAAGCAGCGAAAACGGAGTGGATAAATTTCGAAAAAAAAGAGATATGGGAAATAACCCTTCGGTTGAATTGCACCACAAAACCCGTACCGTTTATATGGGTATTTACGTATAAATTCGATAAAAACGGTTACTTCGAGCGTTATAAAGCACGGTTCGTAATAAGGGGTGATTAATAAGCGCCCAATACGTTTAAAAACACTTACGCGGCGATATTGGTAATACGCAATTTCAAATTAGTATTAGCTTTAATGGCGTATTTCGATTTCGAGGCGATCCAAATCGATATAAATAACGTTTTTTTTAACGTAACGTTTAATATAAGTAAACCAGTGTTTTGCACTATACCAAAAGGGTTTAGGAAGAAAAATATTGTATTTAAATTACGAAAAGCGTTTTACGGTATAAGGGAATTATTTAAATTTTGGTACGAAAAGCTCCTAAAAACGTTACAAAATTTGGGATTTAAACCAATTGGTAATAAACCATATATGTGCGTATTTATACAAAGCAGGGTTATCGTGATTTTTTTCGTAAACGATATAATCGTATTATATGCCGCAAAACACGCCAGAGACGGTAAAGCGGTTATCGACGGCCTAAAGGTTAAATACGAATTACGGGAGGGGCAATTTTCCTGGTTTTTTGGGATACGCGTACTGCGAAATAAAAAACGACGCATAACGATTTTATTATACGATTCGTATATTGAAAAAATCGCCATGCGTTTTAAATTTACAAAAAGCTTAAAATACCCGCCAACGCTATTACCAAAAGGTCCTATAATAAAATACGAGGGGACCGCAACTCCAAACGAGGTTAAAATTTATTAGGAAATGGTAAGGTTTATTTTATATACCGTAATTATATTTAAACCGGACGTTGCGCACGCAGTATTAGTATTTTTTAGGTTCCTTACCAATCCTAATCCTTTTTACAAACGCCTAACCAAAAAAATATTATTTTATTTATACAGTACGAGGTTTTTAGGAATTAAATACGGAGCGAGCGACCAAAATTAGCATTTTATATTCGCAAATAACGCATTTTTCGGCGACGATTTAAATACGAAAAGGTTTTTAAAAAGATACGTGATAATGCTATTCGGAGGAATTATTAATTGGAGGGCGGTAAAGTAAACCACGGTAACGACGTTTATAATAAAAGTAAAATTACACGTATTATCGAAAGCGGCCAAAGAAATTATGGTTTTAAAACGGATTTTCAAGGAAATACAGCTAAATTTCGGCGAATTTTGGAATTTATATTGCGATAATAAACAAACGATTCGTTTAATCGTTGATAAAAACTTTCGTATTAATACCAGCCTGCGTTATATAAATATATAAAATATATAATTTAAACAGGAGCACGCCAAAAAAAATTTTAACGTTATTTACCTGGAAATAAAGCTTATACCTGCAAACGGATTTACTAAATCGTTATCGATCCCCAAATTCGAGCATTTTAAGGTATTTTTAAATTTTTATAACGTTTAGCAAAATTTAAAAAGGAGTTCGGAAATACGGTAAGGAATATAGCATTAAATAACGCGTATTAAACCTATTAAAAAAAAAAAAAAATAACGATAAAAGGTAACGAATATATAAAATAACGAATATTTAGGGCCGAAACCTATTTATAAAAAAATTTAATGGCCGGCGCCAGCACCGCCAGGAAATAATACAAAATAAATACCCGTAATGGGTTAACCATTAAAGGTCGCACCCACCACCGCCGGCACGTTACCCATAACAGCTAACCCCAATCCCACCTGGGTACCACGAAATAACGCCTTTTTTACGTTTTGCGGCGCAAAAAAAACATTAAAAACCCTTTTTACGGGTTTTGGCGCAGGAATATTCCTTATTTAAAAAATTACCAATTTTTTCGTTTAGGATTCGGTCTAATCCCGGAAATAGTACGTAACCACGTTCCGAAGGAGTTAAACCTTTTTGGCGGGGGTATGCGGCGATATAAAAAACGCCTGGTCCAAATCGCGCGCGGCGCGTTTAAAAAATCCCCCAATTGGGAAAAAAAGGCAGGTATACCCATTTCGGTAATTCCAGTAACGCGGTAGGCGCGTTCCCCGAATACGGGAACGCACGCCGGGTTAATTAACGTATAAACCGGTCGCAATTCCGGACAAATACGTTTTCGCACACCCGAAATATAGTACCGGGCGATTTATAAAATCGTTTGGGCGTACACGACGGGGGCGAAAACGACGCGATTACGGTACGTACGTTAATTCGCGATATTTATAAATAAACGTTTTAAAATAGGGGAAATATTTACGGAACGGACGGGGCGGTCGTCGCTATCCTCCTCCTTTTTATCCTCCTCCTTTTTTTCCTCCGTTTTTTCCCTCCTCCTCTTTTTGCTTATACCTTTCGGCCTTTATATATATAATTAATATTACCTTACGTTCCTAAATACGGTTTAGGAATAATTTACGGGGTTTTTAGCGCCGCGCGTATTTTTAACACGCCCGGAAGCGGTTTTAGGGGCGGCGGCCTGGGCAGGCGCGGGGGCGGGTTCGGTAGCGGCAGGGATAACGGCGGGGGCGGGCGCAGGGTCGGTAGGACCCCCAACCATTGGTATTTTAGTAATAATTTCCTCGGTTTACGTTTCGGAAATTACCGTTTCGGCGGGGATAGCGGCGGGGGCCGTATCGGTAACCGTAAAAGCAAAAACGGCGCCGGTAACGACGGTAAAAAAAGTTTATATTTTACCGTTAATTTAATATTATAAAACCGGTTGCAATATAAATTATACCCGTTAATTTTTAACCTCCCGTTAGGAAAACTGAAAAACGCGTTACAATTGCAACGTTTCGGCGGCGTTGGTTCGTTTATATATATATAAAAAACGCGTTAATTAAATCGCACGTTCGGAAACTCGCCAAAACGCGGGTAAGGATTTACAATTGTACGCGCCTTTCGGCGCGACCAAATCGATTCCCGTTAATAGGAGTAAAAAAAAATACTATATTATACCCGTTAACCAACGCCCAATCGGTATTTAGCGCACAACGCGGTTTATACGCAGTTTAACCCGTTAAAACAAACGGAAAAAAACCCATTTTTATTATTATTGCTATTGCTGCTGGTATTAATATCGACGTTAGCAGGCGCGCAAATCGTTAAACGCAAATTATAGGGCGTAAATAACCATTTACGAATTGGGTATTTGGGCATAAAATGAGGTTTAAAATTAAAATTCGGATTTAAAAAAGCGAACGAAATATATATTCGCCGTGCGTTTACCAATTTTATTACAAATTATTATCGCTATTAATATAATAAGGGGTATAATATTACGGATTCGTCGCCATTGAAAGGGGTTTACCGCCTGCGTTAAATATAATAAAAAGCGCGGAAAGCTGGTAAAACCCGTTTGCGGCGCGCGTTGCACCGCCACCGCTTATTAGCATTATAAATTTCCTTTGTTTACGTAAATAAATATATACAAATATTGGCCGTAAAAGCTGTATATAATTATATAAACAGTTAATTTTGCTTACTTACGCAGAGTTAATTGGGGGGTGTATTGCAGTAAATAGATTTTGGCATCACATAACCAGATGAGCTTAGTTAGCGCTGTGCACACCATAAAAGCGCTGCCACGCTCGTTAGCCTAGATAGCGCACCCTACCTGAATATATGGCTCTCCTACCACTCATGCAGGCTGCACGTGTACGTTCGTGTGCGTCAGATTATATTCCCCGCATTTGTTTGTTATAAAGGGGACCATCAACCCTCGAATGTGAATAGCTCTGTTGAGACTGCGCTGCGCTGTTCCCATTACTCCCCATCTGTGACCGTTTCTGCTGTCGGAGCCGATACCTCTCCGCTCGTCACAAGATGCAGATCGTCGCACTCATCACCTCCGCCCTGAGCATTTGCTCCGCGGTCGTTGCGTCCAACCTCGAGGCCCGCCAGCTCACCCCGGCGCCGTCACTCACGCACCTCTACTCGCTCAACTGCACCCTGGACCCGGGGATCAATGTCGGCGACGCCCCGTTTGGAAACCGTGTCGCCATCCCCATTACCGGCGGGACATTCGAGGGGCCCCGGATAAAGGGTAAGTCCACCCCCTCAGGTAGCTACAGCTTCGTCTGATTCTTGCATCCCTTCCATGTTCCTTGTCTTTTCTTGTCTGGTTCTCCTCTTTTTTTTTCTCGTATGACTCCTTTTTTTTTTTTTTTTTTTTGTTTTTCTCACAGATTTTCTTTTTCAGGCACCATTCGCAACCTTGGAGCAGACTGGGGTCTGACTGACAAACGCGGCGTCTTCCACCCCGACACGCGGTACGGGCTGACCACGGATGACGGCGCCGAGATTTACATTCGCACCTTTGGCTCCGCCCAGCCGGAAGGCGTGATCTACCTGCACGGGCTATACGAGACCGGGTCGGACAAGTACTGGTGGCTAAACGATATTGTCGCTGTTGGCGTCCTGAAGGCCGGGACCGGCTGGGTGTACATTGACATGTACTACATGACGGACGATGGAGTCGACTTGGTGACGCCATAAAGGCTAAAAAGTTTGGTGTAATAGATTTTTGTACCCTGCACTTTCTGTCTAGACTCCTTGGGCTCTTCTCTCTCTCTCTCTCTCTCACCAGATATATAGAAACAGAATATGAAACCTTCCAGGACTCCGAATTTGGGACAAAGAAAAATAAAAACCTCAACCAACAACAAAATCAAGAAAAAAAAAAAAGAAATCATCGCACCGGCCCAGAATGCCTAACCACACAACCCCCCATCGCCTGTGCCACCTGCTCCTGGATGGACCTCCAGTGCTCCTCGAACTGGCTCTTGAAGATGCCCATGAGGGCCCTGTTGCACTCGACGACGCACTCGTGGGCCAGCACGACGTTCTCGCCACCCTCCTCGTCGCCGCCCCTGACGACGATGCCGCGCTTGGACACGAAGCCCAGCGCGCCCTCGAGGTGCATGTAGACGCCGTCCTCCATGTCCGTCATGACGTACCAGTTGCTGGCGACGGGTTTCCCCGGCAGCAGGCGGGCGAACTGCGGCGGGATGGCGTCCTTGACCTCCCAGTACCGCGTCGTGCCGACCAGCCGCGACGCGTACGGCTCCGGCACGGCCTCGGGCGTCGACTTGCCCGGGTGCGCGCGCAGCTCCGTCACCGAGACCGCGAAGGGGTCCTTGCTGAGGAGCCCGCCCTGGTCCTGCACGACGGCGATGGCCTTGGAGCGCGGAACGCCGCTTATCTCGGTCCAGATTTCGAATTTTGCCGTCGTGCTGAAGACTTCATCCGTGGTTTGTGCTGTTTAGTTGGCCTTTTCCGGCGGATGTGGATGGGGGGTCTTTGTGACTTTTGTGCATGGGGATGGATATCAGCGTGATGCCGAGCGTAAACTCACCACCCATTTTTTTTTCTTTTGAAAATACTACACTGCGAGATGCTGCGGCTGGCGAAACAAAGAAAAAAAAAGGGACCGACAGTGAGAGTAAAGGCTTTTTACGTCTTGTATACCTCCAAGTGATTCTTTACTCTCGTATGCAACAAAATGCAACTGCTGGCGTGATTATGCAACGCTGGCGGGACAGCCCACGACTGAAGATTAGAAAGAAAAAAACACACGCACGACTGAAGAAAACAAGACCGTTTGCCGTGCAGGAAAACGTGGGCATTATGTAGTCGGCAGTAACTTCGGCCGCCTACAACCTTGGGCAAAAAAAAAAAAAAAAGAAAAAAGAAAAACTTTTCTGGCGTTGAACAAATAGCCGAACTCACCTTTCCCCGTCAACTACCTTGGCCAATCGAACTCGGGCTATTCTGCGCTGTGAAGATTGGACTATCCTGCTCCAAGCGAACCATCCTGCCTGAAGGGGGGACATGCCAGCAAATGACGACGTATGAAGTCTGTGCGGACATGATGCAAGCACCGGTCGCCGAATAAGCCTTTGTGGCCATGCGAAGGGGATTGAACATGAAAGAAAGGGAAGAAAAAAGATGGGACAAAAGATATGGTGGAACAGAAACTATGGCCTTTTTGCGAAAGCTGCTGCGCCAGGCACAGAACGAATACGTATTCGCTAGCCAAGCGCTAGCACATGAGCGTCACCAGCTTGCTCTCCCTTGCAGTAGAACACTTTCCGGAAAGCAGACAGAGGGGAAAAAAAATCTGCCGAAGCTGTTTCCTTTCGTTTACCTCAGTTTTGCATGTTTCTTCTTTTGGAGCTACAATCCCGGTCCGGTCTGGGATCAGCAACTTCGGGGCGTCGGAGCCGGAAGTTATTTGAGACGCCGACTGACAAGGTTTTTCTTGAGTTCAAAGCTGTTACAGGGTGGTACAAAGTGCAAAATTCTGGGGGTTGACTTTTGATTCAATGGCGGAACATCTACTAAATTATCTGCAGAGCTTGTC
>NC_043740.1:940667-1002897 GCF_004337985.1 Pyricularia pennisetigena
AAAAAAAAAAAAAAAAAAAAAAAAAAAAAAAAAAAAAAAAAAAAAACAATCAAAAATGACTGTTCGCAGGGGACATTCCTACATCAAGCCTCGAATCTAGTAGCGACGAATATGGGTTGGAAGATATCCGAGTCCCTGTGAAGACATAAAGGTTCCGAGATGACCTGTATCATAGGAAGCAAAAGAAATAAACACAGAGTTCCATCTCATGTCCTCGGCAAGGCACCAAATTTAGACGTTCCTCCCAAGCTACGATGGAGAGGCTAGACTGGATACCTAGCCAGGGCTATTTGCATGATTTGGCTTAGACAGGCCTGAGCGGTGGTAGTACTGAGCGCGGTGGTCGCGCTAATGGCGGTCTCTCACGGGCTGATGGCCGTGTCTCTCGCGGTGTTGCAGGCCTTAATGGTGGGAGTACTGAGGGGGGTGGTGGTGCTAATGGGCGTCTCTTAATCGCTGGTGCCTGTCTCTCTGGCGGTGGTGCTGCTTGTGTTTGTGCTTCGGGTGCTGATGCCTGTGTCTCTCGCGGTGGTTCTTGTATTGGTTCTCGTGTGAATGTCTCTGCTGCTGGTATTGATGCTTGAGTCTCTGGTAGTGGCTGTGGTGCTGATGCCTGGATCTGTATCAAGGGCGCCGTTGCTTGTATCACTGGTGCTGGCGCTTGCACGCTGTCCTCCGCTGCCCGTATGGCCGGTTCCGATGTCTCGGTCTCAGGTTCGGAAGGCTCTATCTCAGGTCCCGATTCCTAATCCTGATCCGGATACGGTTGCCGCGCCCCCGACCGCGCCGCTCGGCTGTGCGGTGACGGCCCCGCCTTGGGCTTGGGAGAGCCGCCGGGCTTGGGGCCGGCCTCTGCATCCTGCTGGAGGTCCTGGGCGCCCTTGCGCCTGTTGACAAACGCCATCCTCACCACGAAGACGGTCTGCAGCACGGCGGCCGCCCACTGCAGGCCCTCGACGTGCCCGCCCCGCTGCATGCCCGGCTCGGCCGCCTCGAGCGCCACCACCACCATGGACGTCGACATGGCCACCATGACGGTGAGCGCCGTGCTGCCCCACAGCAGGGCGAGCGCGCCGCGCCGCATCATGTAGGCCGTCCGCTCGCCGCGCAGCGTCTGCTCGGTCGGGAGGTTGTCGCCGCCTTTGCGACCGCCACCGTGCTTCCCGTGCTTGGGTGGCGCTCCGTATCCCGGCATCGTTTGCTGGCCGTCGCCGCCGTCGCCCGCCTTCTTGGTCGCCTTCTTCTTGGACCACCACAGCTCCAGCCACAGGAAGGACAGGAACAACAGCCCGACGAGGAACCCGCCGGCCGCCGCGGGGAAGATGGGCACAAAGACCTTGTCCTGGATGGATTTGGCCGTCTCGAGCTGGATCAGGGTCGCCTCGCTGCCGTCGAGGTCGAGCTTTTCCGCCAGCAGCCTCGGGGTCGGGTTCTTGGAGAGTTGGCAGGTCAGCCCGCCGTCTGGTGGCCTGGCGCAGATGCCAAAGTAGCCTATGGAGAGCTCGAGGCCGTTGGTCAGGGTTGGTTGTTGGGCCATGGTGACGAGGTACAGGGTCGGGATGCCGGGCGAGGTTCCTACACACCCTGCGAGGCAGAGGGCTGTTTAATGCCGAGGTGTGGGATCGGTTAGTTGAGAGGGACAGACAGAGAGTTTACTAGTAGACTTGGATGATGCAGGCAAGACGTACCATCAAAGATGACCACAAACACCGGGAGAAAGTAGATCAGGTAGTCGATAAAATACTTGTTTGATGAAGGGATCTCTTTTTTCTCGTCCTCGTCCTCGTCCTTTTTCTTCTTCTTCCCAAAGCACTGCGTTTGTTTAGCGACTTGCTCACAAAGACAGGATGCAAGAGACCTGGTAAACATTACTTACCAACATGTTTTCAACTGTTGCTGGGCCCCCTTCGATAAAAGCACTAGTCCAGTTGCGGATAAGGTCGTCGGATATCGTCGTGGAATCATTGAAACGTCAAAAGACAGAAAACCCATGATTTTAAAAGACGGAAAATGTAAAGTTTTGAGAGGCTGTTACTCAGATTTTTTCTGACAAGTAACTTTCTGCAGTGACTAGATCACTGTCGGTGAGAAGGGGCGATCCGTACTGAAGTGAATAGAAAAGTCGCTAGTGACACAAAATTAAAAGACTATGAGTAATATATTTACGGGTTTCGAGTGGCAGACCCGGGCTGCGCTATTGTAGCAATGCAAAAAAAAAAAAAAAAAAAAAAAAAAAAAAAAAAAAAAAAAAAAAAAAAAAAAAAAAAAATATTGATTACAGGAATACTTACTTCCCAGAAGAGCCGATATGCACAGAACTGAGTTGCTGCCCATCCACAATCGAAGACGGCTCTGAACCAGCCGTCATGTCTGCGGGCTTCCCGGCACCTTCATCCGAGCGAGCTTGTGGAGGAGCACCTAGATCCGTGGCTTTCAAATTATCTGTCGTAGCTTGATCGGTGCCGACAACCTTGGCAGGTTCCAAAGGCTCCGTCTTCCCATCTTGCGCAAGCTCCTGCTCACGAATTGCTACCGAACCAGCCTCAGAAGCGTCTTGTTCCGAGCCCTCAAGAGTCTGGGCTCTCTTTCGCCACCTGAGCCACATCATTGCGCCGATGCAACACAAGAGGACAACAGTCGTCACAACCGCCATGATGGCCCTTCCCGGGTGCGCCGCAAGCCCGTGGTCTATGCGCTCAATCGACCACGGGTAGCACTCGGAGTCGACGATGATGAAAATGCCGAGACCCATGTAGAGGAAAGGCACCACTATGCTCGCGTACTTTTGCGCTATGCGGAGGATGTGCCTCTGCTTCATGATCAGGAACGCAGCGAGGCACCAGACCCCGAGCAGGATGTAGTACGTGACGACATACACCGCGATCTCTGAGCCCTTTGCTTGGGAAAACAGTGGAATGTAGGTGCTGATGTTGTCCGATCCGTTGATGACCGTGATGCTTGCCACCTTGAGGATGCTCTTGATCCCCACCAGGCTAAAAATCCCGACCGTGGCTCCAGCAGCGGACACGTCGGGAAGAGTAGGATCGTCGTCTTGGTCGTCTCCGCCCGGGAAAACAAACGCAGATAGCCACCATATCCCGAGCAGGATAGGCAGCAGACCGAGGAATCCAATGGGTTCGGTGGGGAGCAGAAAGGCGGCACCGAAGCCGATCATACTAACGATGACGATGGCGGTAAATCCGACATATTGACCGATGGTGATCCTGAGCGGCGTGAGGGTTTTGCTGGTGGATGACTCTGCAAAGAAGGTGACCAGGACGAAAATGTCGTCTATGTTGGTGACGGCGAAGGTGGCGCATGCCGTCCCGACAGCTTTGCCAAAGTCCATACCAGCGGGCTGAAGGCGTTGATTAGACGAAGGACGGGAAAAGGAATCATGCAGCTTGGTAAGGCTGATGGAACAGGGGTGACGTTGATGCTACAGTAATTCATGTACCTATTGTACTAGGTTTGGTAGCCATATAATTAATTATTTTTTTTTTTGTTTTGGTCCAGTGAATCCCAGATTTGCAGCGTCACGCAGGGTCTTGCGAGTCGGAATTGACTTTTTGACGAGCAGACAGCTGATGCTGGCTTTCCATGCTGGTAACTGGAAGCGAAAAAGCTGGGCATTACGTGGCGCAGTGGGGCGCTGAGAAAGAGTGCCTTGTTTCAGGGTGGGATCCCTGCAAGGGGACGCAAGGCCCGCCTCTCCACACCCATGCCGCTCAACCGCGCCGCTGTGAACAACACCAGCAGGAACTTGGATGAAAAAAAAAAAAAAAAAAAAAGAATAAGCTTCTGACAGATTGATTAGGGTTGGATATAGCATAAAGCTCCTTAGGGTTTCTTTCATCTACAGCTTAGTCATTAACTCCCAAATAACTTTGTCCGCTCTTGTGCACGTCCTGCGGGCTCAAAGCTTGAAAGAGGAAAGAGGAACAGTTAACTGCAGTCTGCAGATATGGGACTTGATCTTCGGCAAGTCCAGACCGACGAGATACGACTAGTGCGTCTCAAAGGCACATGCCAAGTGCAGTTGGGGGCCAAAACAAGTCTGTCTCGCGCGCGATGATACCGTCTTGATAATCCCCAAAATACAGGGTTATATTGGTTCCAACTCCCGCTTAATACATCAGTCTGCGCCAGTATATCTACGTCAGCTCCGACCAAGCCAGATACACCGTACACCAGCTTGTTGTGCCCGGCCAAGTACGGTGCCAGGCTTAATTCTTCCCCCACAGATTAATGCAATCAATGAATAAAAGAGACTGCAGAAAACTTGCGCCCATGAATTACATTTGCGCGTCCCCCAAACTCTCAACATTTGTCATCATGGTTATTTCGGGGCATCATTTCGACAAACTTTGTGGTGGCTGCGCAAAGACTCACCTCTGAGCGGGGATGGAACAACGAAAAAAACACCATCATGTGCTTCATCGTGTCAAAGCCAGAAATCAGCTCCTCGGTCGTACATTTCCATCAGATCTCACCTGCGGCTGATTTTTTTTGTCTGATGCTGTTGACCCTATTTCTTAAGCTTTCAATCGCCAAGCTCAGATTCGTCGCTTTGACACAAGGGATGGCGGGGTAGCCACTATTCTAACACATCCATGCGGCATATTTGAAGGAGGAACGCGGTGTTGATATCTCGCGAGAGACGGTAGAAGTCATCGGGTGATAGCCTGATAGGAAGTGATAACTAGCGGTACACCACTCCAGACTCGAAAGTATATTGATGATTATCCCCCGCAGATACTCGGGAGCTTTGTCATTATGAGGAAATATATCACGATTCTAGTCAAGGTCACTGTAATTGTAGTTTGGATGGGTGTCCCGCACTCTTTGACAATCTTTGCGCTTGATTTGTATGTACGCTGATTTGTCAAATCATCCTGACACGATAGAAGCCCGATATACAATCTCTCAAACCGAATATCAGCCCACCACGGTCGCGCGCAGCTCTCTCTGGTCTTCTCTCGTTAGAATATCTTGTTTCTATGCGTGATCCCTCTATACCCAGACTTCCAGAGTACATCCATCTACAGCTCCGCCGCATGGAGTATGAAGCCGGTCACTATGGCAAACGTTTCCAGGCTTGATTTCGCCCAGTTCAGCCTGGGCACAAAACAAGAGAAGGAAGAGTTTGGGCGGACGCTGACCAAGGCTCTCATAGAATGCGGCTTTGTCAAGCTGATCAACCACGGCATTGCTGATGAAGCCGTCGCCCACTTGCTAGACCAGGTAAAAGACACACATCACCCCGCGGGCATTTATGAGAACATTTCTGGTTTTGACTGAAGATTTTCAAAACCAGTCACGCAGGCTCTTCTACCTCCCCACGCCTGTCTTGCAAAAGATTGCATGTGTTCCAGGCCCGAACCCACAACGCGGATGGTGTGGACAAGGCACTGAGCTGGTGTCAAAAACACGCAAGGAGAATTACGCAGGCCACGACGATGTCAGCAAGCTGATGGACGCCCGGGTAAGTAAGTCCCTAGAACCCAAGTGCCAAAGTGCACGAAAGAATCTTATCGACCGTTTGTAGGAACACTTTGACGCCGGGCCGCTCGACGATTCGCAGTTCCCCAACCTCTGGCCCGACGAAGACGACGTGCCGGGTTTCCAAGAGACGATAGCCAAGCACTACAGGGCCTGCCAGAAAGTAGCGCGCCAGCTCATGGCGGCCCTCGAGATTGGAATGGGCCTCTCGCCGGGGGTGCTGGTGGACCGCTGCCGGCAAGAAGCGAGCGAGATATCCCTGAACCGGTACCCGCAGATCGCGACCGAGACGCTGGCCGAGGGCCGCACGAAGCGCATCTGGCCGCACACCGACTACGGCGTCATCACGCTGCTCTTCCAGGGCGGCGTGGGCGGGCTGGAGCTCGAGGACCGGACCAGGCCCGGCGAGTTCCTGCCCGTGGCGCCGACGCCGCCGGGCCAAAAGGCCGAGATGGTCGTCAACGCCAGCGACACCTTTGAGCGCTGGACGAACGGCGTCGTCAGGGCCGGCCTGCACCGCGTCGCGCTGCCGTACGACGAGCGGAGGGCCGTGGTGCCGGAGAGGTACTCGTGTGCGTTTTTCCAAAAGGCGAGCAGGGAGACTTCGGCCGGGCCGCTGCCGCAGTTTGTGACTGAGGAAAACCCGGCGCGCTACGATGAGATTACGGCGTTGCAGTTTCAGCAGCGCAGGAACCGGCTGCACTACTGATTTTTATTATTTGTATTTTGTTGTGCAATTTGCGCGAGTGGTGAACTTTGCCGACCTCAACTGTTTACGAGTCCCGGGCTCATTATGAGTTGACAAATTAATCCTCAAACATTGTTCCCGCTGCATCTGAGCGACATATACAGCTCTAAAGTCTCTTCTTTATCCAAGTCCGCGACTACAGGCCCCTTCCCAGACCAACCTTGATATATACTTGCGAAGTTGCGTCTATATGCCCGCGATTTACAAGAATATTGTTCAGTAGACTGTAAGTTGCGCCGTCAAGTCTCCAATTCTCAAAAGTTGGATTTGATATCGCTGCCAAGGTCGGGAAAGCTAATTTGTAACAGATATTCCTGTGTGGGGCACCTATAAGTTAGCAAAGACTGATTGACGACAGATCAAGACTGGCAAAGCACCAATCATGGTTTATTACGGGTAGAGCCAGAACATACCACTGACACTTGACCTGTCCAAAATAGCTCGCTGCCTGGATCAAAGTGAACGGTAGGAGGCGCTACTGCTTAGGACCTGGGTTGAGTGGCGGGGGGAAAGATAACGGATGTCCTGGGCCTTGGAAACTTGGTGATCCGAATCCAACTTCCTAAGACTCGTTATGAGCTGTGGGGGGGTTCCCCCTCTCCCTGCAAACGGCCACCACCAAATTCAACCAAAGTACTGTACACATCTACCCTTGAATGAGTCTGAACGAGGCCCAACATGGGGGATACTTCAACTTGTCCTGTACTCACATGTGATGTATAAAGCCACACGGGAGCCCCTGGCTCGTCTTTTGACCCGCTTATTCCCCCGCATAATGGGTATTGCTGGTCTAAAGCTACCCCTGCTTGGCAGACTGAATCCCCTTATCTCCAGGCTGTTCCACCAGCTCCTGAGCCTTTTGCACCTTCCAAGGTCTTCCAACTAGACCCAAAGTTTGATCATTATGACCCTGACTCCCCGAGATGTGCATTCTCTTGTGCTGTGCGCTTACTGAACAGCGTTGATATCTGTGTCTACGGAGCAGGCCTTTACTCGTGGTTCCAAAAGTACACACAAGCTTGTGTTGGAACGGATGACTGCCAGGACCGGATTTTCCAGATTTCCAATAACGTAGCAGCTCAATATGGGCTTTGTTCAGCCTTATTACCAAGGCGTCCGTTGAGATGAGTAGTCTCAACGGTGGCTTGTCCGCCCTGGGGTGAAGACAACACGTAAATGTTTGAGGGATGAGCACCGAGTGGCAATTATGCTGGAAAGAGTGAACAAGTAGTAGTTTCTGTGGTGAAATTTCGGCTGTCAGCATCAACTTTCAACAAGGTGAGGAACTTGGGAATTTGATCAACACTTGGAGGTTGACTACACATGCAACTGCTACATACGAGCACCCAGGAATCATCTCTTATAAAGTTTATCGGGCCCCAATTTAACGTTACAAGGTAACCCCTTCCATAAAATTGTATAAATATCAAATCCAAATTTTGGATAATACCCATCACATATCGGTGTCCCCAAGTAATTGCGCGTCAAATTGGAAGTGGCATAAGGACTGACTCTACCTTGTAGTTACGACGATGTGTTTGCATTGCTCTCATAAACAAATAAGCCTATATGTAACGTGTTATAGTCTATAAATACACTTGCTGAGAATCTATAAATTCCATCTCCTCTTCTTTCTCCCAAGGGCATGTTCTCTTGGCAACCCACACACATCTACTTGTAAAGTTATACATTCATAACCCACACATATACTTATACATTCATAACCCCACCCACTTAAACTTTGTGTCAGAGCTAAAGAGTACATTATTTGCAATGCAGCCCAAATTCGCTTGCGCTCTCGCCGTCTTGGTGCAAATGGCCCTTGCTGCCCCAATGAAGGCTTGCACTATGAGATCCGACAGCAACTCTCATAGTCTCCTCAAACGCTCCCGCATGGGTAAGCCCGAGATCAATCTTTATAATTGCAATTGCCCACACAAAAGCAAAGTCCCCATGAAACAATACTAAATCACATTTCTACCTGATAGCTAGTAAGCTCAGAGGCAAGTTCGATTTGGGAGATGCGTGTGTAGCTGGAGGAACTGCCGTGTTGGGCACTGAGGCGTGTCTTGGTTACCAGATGTACAAGGGCGAACAGGAGTTCCAGCGCAAACAGCAAGCGGAGCAAGAGGGGCTTGAAGTGGCCGCGGGACGTGCACCAGAACCACAGAAGCCGAAACCCAAGAAGGAATCCTCGGGGACGTCTTATCCTGCATGGACGTCTGCATAATTACCGGTTTTAAAGATTTAGTTACCAAGAGATTAAAAAGCCAATCAAAGGGTTGCGTTGTATTTGAACAATTCACCTCTGCGCCGTGCTAGGTTGGCCAAAGTCGATAAAATAGCGATGAATGTGTTCAACTAATGGTGTGGGTTATCTGGCGTTCTCCGGGGTAATAACTAGCAAGGCACACTGACCTGTTGGCTGGCCTTGCCGACTTTCAGTATTAGCTTTACATTGTCGTTCCCGAATAGTTATGGAATTATCAACAGGCGAATGCATTCACGCATCTCTGTAGCATGGACTTTCTAGGACCGTCGCGCAGGTTAAATCACCCGTCCGCTGGGATATTTGTGTTTTACACGAATCTGCAGATGAAAAACAACACGGTAACTTCCCTTGCCACAACCACACTGTCGATTATGAGCCGCAAGTCGTCATCAACAAAAGTGCGACTCTTCCTTTTACTGATAGTGTTAATCAACGTTCTATTGACATGAAACTCCAAGTTCGTTAAGCTCGGCTATGATTTGTTGATTGCTGGTTGAGCCTACGGATTTCTTGATTCACACTATTGTTCTCTCTCTGGCTTTCTCCGGCGAGGCCCATGACCGCGAGACAAGCGGCAATAATGGGAACAGATCTAAAAATCATTGTCAAGGATCCGTGGTTAAATCAATTAAACAGTGGAATATTCTGCTGAGAAGGCATGAGATAACAAATTAAATTACAGAATCTTTTTACGCACAAATCTAAGCCCATTTCTTTTTTTGGGAGGGAGAAGCTTAGTCGGGTGGTGCAAAAGGTATAGTGGATAGATAAGCTGCTATCACTCTAGTCTCCAATTTGAAATGGGTAAATCCGACTAGGCAACGCGCTGCAGGGCTCCAGTTAGTATTGCACTTTATTTTTAGCAGTATCAACAACTTCTGCAGCCTTGGGACTGACTTGCCATATGCAATACTGGCAGAACTAAGTATGTTAAGTGAGTATTTAAATGGACGTTCATATCGCACCTGAGTTGGGATTCCTGGTAAACGTGGGGCACCTGTAATATGGGGTGCATTACTTGCCATGGATCCACACAACCTCTTTATTTGTTGTTGGGAACAAATCGCAGTTAACTTCATTCTCCAGTTTCAAAAAAAAAGATAGTGGAAGATAACAATGACAAAAGTGAATCCTCTTACTCACCAATTTAAAAGGTTGAAACGCTTTACAAACACTGACACAACTTCGATTTACCTGTCTCGGGGGTGGAATATGTATAATAAGAAGCCGCCGATGGTCGTAAACTAGTATGTGGAGAGTGCGTCTATTTGAGTTTACCAGTACTAATACATAAAGATCACAAATCATTAATGAGATTAATTTACCAAGTAGTGGGTACGAATCGTAAGCGGACGCTATAAATAAATAATTAAAGATAATGCATGGCAAAACATACCGAATTCAAAGTGCTCAGAGCACGAGCCCCAGCGATAAGAAAGTTAAAACCTATAAATGTAACCGAGGATATAAAGTGATTTATTCACGTCGTGCACTCTCGCCCTTGCTTCCTCTCGATCTCAACAGCTTTCCCAGATGAGCAGTCTCCTAGTGTCGATGTAGGTAGTAACTGTCAGTAGAGTGAGGCTTGGAACCAAACTTTCCACGAGTAAAATAAATATAATTCAAAGCTGCATAGTGCACAACAAATGCTTTAATCAGCATAGAGCAATCATCTGAAGCTGCACAGTTAGCTTTTCTGATATAACCTGAAATAAATGCGTCCCCGGAGGTATTATGAAAAGAGTGTGGCTATTTGACCGCAGCAAAACGCTACATTACCGCGAAAAAAATCCACTTTAGCGTCTTTGAAACATATTCGGACCTCCACTTCCCTTGCAAAGAAAAAAGTTATTTAGCGGCCAAGTACCCTTTATTTCATTTACGTTGGCAATTTGCGCATACCGCGTCATTGTTCACAAAGCTATATTTTTCGAATTTGTATAATGCTTTTTGCCTGCGGTTGAATTAGTTCTACCTCGATGATGGTGAGGCCGGCAATAGGGGTCGCCCTTGAGGTGGAATAGTGTGCTAGTCGAGGTTAACAAAGGCACGATCGACGCCGTGGAAGCGGATGGAGGACCAGGAGGCATGTCACATGGAACGATACAACATGTGCGTTTTCAGCAAATTTCAATATTATGCATGAAACAAATCTCTATAATAACAACCGGAACACCACATAGCACCAAAAAAAGAAAAAAAAAAGAAAAGAGTCCATCAACCACCCTCTAAAAACCTAGGCCACCCTGCTCAAAGTTGCGACCTTGATCGCGTCGTGGATCTCGGCTTCGGCACCATCAGGCAGCGGCAGCAGCGGCGACCGCACGGTGGCGTGCTCCAGGATCCCGCGGGCGACGAGGGCGTGCTTGAGGGCGACGGTGCCCTCCATGTGCGAGCCGCGGTGGTACACGTTCTTGGTGAGGGGCAGCAGGCGGTCGTGGACCTCGCGGGCCTTGGCGTAGTCCCTCCTCTTGCCGGCGTCGATCATCTCGAGCAGCGGCTCCGGGGCGATGCAGCCGTAGCCGACGAGGAAGCCGTCGACGTCAAAGGCGGTGTGGAGCAGGTACTCGTCGTGACAGCTCAGGATCTGCAGGTCGGGCCTCTCGCGCCTGATGACGGGGATCTCGGTGTCCCAGCGGCGCATGTTGCGCACGCCGTTCTTCATGGCGAAGACGCCCGGCAGCGCGGCGATGTCGAGCATCGTCTGCAGGCTGTACGTGGCCTTGGTCACGTCCGGGTACTGGAACAGGATCAGCGGCAGGCCGGACCGCTCGTAGACGACCTTGTACCGGTCCTGCGGCGCGCCGGCTTGGTATCCGAACCGGAGCCAGCCGTGCGACGGGTACAGCAGCCCGGCCGACGCCCCAGCCTCCACCGCCCTCTTGGCCTCGAGCGCCGCGACCTCGGTGCCCTCTCCTGTGATCCCGGCGATGATGGGGATCTTGTTGTCGACCGACTTGACGAATGCCCGAATCACCTCGCATTGCTCCTCGGGGGTGAGGAACGTGCCCTCGCCGGCGTGCCCGAGCACGACCAGGCCCTTGACGCCAGAGATGCTGCCTAGCCATGAGCCGAGACGCTGGATGGCGGGGTAGTCAACCGCGCCGTCTTTTGTGAAAGGCGTTACGGGTGCGGGGGTAAGGCCCCTGAGATCGATGTTGATGGGTGCCATTATGAGGAGGAGGGAGGGTGTGTCGGCAAAAATGAAATACTTGGGGGGGTTGGTGGTGGCGGCGGTTTGTTTGGTATTGAGTGATAAAGTGATGTTTATGTATGTTTCCTATTATGTTCAAGTTTTTGTCTGGTGTTGTGCTGTTTGAATACAAATTTTACTCTCGAGTCCAAGAGGCAAGCTGGAGTATATAAGTTCTCCTGTCTAGCCCTCAAACATCCTCTGTCGCATGGAAGCGGAAGAGACGCCGCGGACCGTGAGTCCGGCTTCCTGGCTTCCGATCTCCGGAACGGAGGCCCCACTCTCTGGCTCGCGCTCCGAGGTGCGCCATTGCTGCCTTTCAAAGACCCGCAATCCCATCATGTGCGAGAGTTGGGAGTTGCCCATGACGTTTGTATCTGATTTGGTCCATTGCCTAGGCCGGCTGGTATCTTGGCAACGGCTATAAACTTCTCCGGGGGCTCAAATTTGTCTTGTTGCAAGGTAATTGCGGATTCTCGGATTTTCGGATTATGGTGGGTCTTGGCTTGGCCAGAAAAGGTGATCGATCATCGACGGTGGACTACTGTTTTCATGTGTCAGATGAACAGGTAGATTTGTATTTATCCGCGGGAACGTGTTGCCTGGCTGCACTTTCAGAAGGAAATTTTGGAAATGGTCTAGCAGTCATGTTGGTTTTTTTTATTTGTCAACATGTGATGTGGCTGATAACAAGGTTAGAATTTATTTATTTATTTTTTATTTTTTATTTTTTTTCCTCTCTTTTTTTACCCCTGTGCTCCACACATTTGAATAATTTGTCGCCGTTAATGGACACAAACATACAATCTGGGACACACGGACTCAGTGTACCAGCAACAGGCAGACTGCTTATTTTCTTTTGTCTCCTTTGTCTCGGTAACAAGGACAGAAATGCAAAGAGCTCGTTGATCATGCATACTTGTATAGATGAGCCACTTATCCACTTTTGAAACATCATGTCAAAGCACCGGTAGCAACAGAAAATAATACATGTATTGATCCCAACACAAACCCGAGACCCACGCTAAAGACACATTCGACCACGGCCCAAAACGGGCGTTCAGAGTGCATACTTGAACAGCGGGCTTCGGTCGCCAAGAAGCTCCAGCTCCTCGTCCGTGTACTTGGCGCGAACCTCGTCCTCGGCCAGCCTGGCGTTGCGCTTGTTGGAGGTCCAGAGCAGGAACTCGAGGAGGGCGACGGCGACGATTCCCGAGCCCACAAAGGCCAGCGAGGTCCCGTAGCCCGTCACGTAGCGGGGCGCCTCGTCGTCTTTGTAGATGTAGCTGCCCACGACGCCGCCGATGTTGCCGGTGCAGATGAGGAGGCCGATGCTGACGGCGCGCTTGGCCGGACCGGCCTGGTTGGCGACGTTCCAGGCGTTGACGCCCGGGAAGATGGGGTACATGCCGGCGTTGGCCAGGGTCACGGCAAAGTAGCACAGCGCCACGTTGGCCTCGATCTCGGCCGCCTTGGTGAAGAGGATGACGAAGGCGGCGGCGACGGCCAGCTGCGGGCCGACGATGAAGGGCATGCGCCATCCTCGGCGGTCCGCCAGGGCCGAGATGACAAAGGCCGAGACGGCGCCCACGATGTAGGGCGGCATGGTCATGAGCTGGGCCTGGGCCGAGCTGAAGCCCATGGACCGGACGATGGTCGGCATGGTGAACTTCATGGCGTAGTTGGGCACCGCGTTGGACCAGCTGCCCAGCGTGAGCAGGTAGATCTTCCAGTCCGTCAGCGCCGCCACCAGAGCCTGCTTGTCAAAGTGGCCATGCTTCTTGGTCGTCACGTGGCCGTCCTCGGCCTTGTATGCGGTTGGGTTTCGCGCAAGCTGGCGGAGCTCCAGGTAGCGAATCTCGTCGGCCGTCAGCCAAGCCGATGACAGTGAGGGCTTGTCGATCAGGAGCCAGAAGCAGGCCACACCAACAATGACGGTCAGGATGCCCTCGATGATGAAAATCTGCAGACGTTCAGCGAAACGAATCAGCGTGGACGCACGACGCAAAGCATCAACGACAATCTGGCAAAGAATACTAACCCATCTCCATCCCTCCAGGCCTGCCAGCCCCTTCATCTTGGCGATGGCAAAGGCCAATAGCCCCGAGACCGCGCCACCAGTAGCTGCCGAGCTGTATAGCAACGCGATCCGGCTTTGCGTTTCGTTGGGGAGGTACCACTGCGATATCATCAGGATCGCACCGGGAAAGAATCCGGCCCTGGAAAGTGTAAGTTAAAATAGCACAGTTAGGCCACTTATTCGCCACGGCTAAGAAACAAAGCAAGAGCAAGCTGGTGGGACAGGACTGTAAATACTCACTCAAATAGACCAAGCAGAAACCGCACGACCACCAAGCCGGCAAAGTTTTGCACGATCCCCGTCAGAGTCATTA
The DNA here is from genome assembly GCF_004337985.1 of Pyricularia pennisetigena. Lineage (NCBI taxonomy): Eukaryota > Fungi > Ascomycota > Sordariomycetes > Magnaporthales > Pyriculariaceae > Pyricularia > Pyricularia pennisetigena. The sequence goes on from NC_043740.1 coordinate 954,776, forward strand.
CGATACCCCATGATACAATAATGATTCCCATATATGTAGAGGGCCTCTTGAACTTTTGGATTATGATGTTGCTAGGAACCTCGGCGAGGATATATGGAGGGAAAAAGACGGAGAGGGCAATGTTGTACTGGTCGCCCGTCATCTTGAGGCTCGGCAGGAGGCCTTCGATTTTGGCGTTACCTGGTGAGTTTTGTGGTTGTCAGGATTGGTCTCAGTAGCCATGACAGTCTTGCCTGTGCTTGCGAACTACTCACCAATGTTGGTCTTGTCGAGATATGTCATTAGGTAGAGGATCATGAGCATCGGTATGAGGCGGAGCTGTAGGAAAGGCCATCTTGTCAGCCTTGATTCATTGTAGGGAGGGATCGAACACGAGACCTACATCAATCTTCCGGATCACTCTCTTCTTGGCCTCGGCCGGGAAGCTGGACAAGAACCGAGCGTCATCTTCGGAGAGAGCTTCAAGGTTCTGTTGCCCCTCAACCATGGCGACCGCTGGCTTTTCGTCGGGGGTCCCAGAGCGACCAGAGTCCGATTTGGTTGTTATGGCTTCCTGACCAGTCATTTTGGTTGATGTTGACCGTATAGCAAGCGATGATGTTTTCCGCTTGGAAAAAAAAAATGGCATAGGAATCTTTTGACACTCGACTAGTGCTTCTGCCACATGAGGTCCAAGGCAATGCGTGTGCAGTGAAAGTTTACAAAACAAAGCAGGCAGGCAACGCCGGCATTGGACCGCGAGTGGGGATCTCGCCCCCTCGACTTGAAGCGAGATTTACAAGGTATAAATACGTTCCTCCGATTAATGTGACACCATGAATTATTTCATAGTAACATGTTTAATGCGGAACCACATCCTTGGGAGCGTATTGCTGAGAGGGGAGCAGCTGCCAGCCGCTCAGCTACTTGGAAAGCCTGTAATTCGACGAACCATGGAAGCCCGACAAAATGTGCCTAGCTCTGTGTATTGGCAGCAATTTCAGCTTTCCGGCTCTCGTGACCCCATTCTTGGCATGCACAACCCCACGGGGTAAAACTTGCAACTCTTGGGAAAATGCAAGGAACAATGAATGGGTGAAGAAAAAAGGACATGTAAGAATCCGGAAATCCGTGCCAAGCAAACCAACCAACAGGAAGCACGGCGACTCATGTTCGAACAGCCTTTTCCCCGCATTGGGACCCGCATTGGGAACCCCCATTGAGAGACACTGGGAATTTGCCGAGAGCCGAAACTCACTTCCCACTTCCCGAGAATCTTTTCCGCTCGGATTTCCTTTTGACCTTTTGTTTTCCCAACAATACAGCACCGGCTTGCCAGAACAACCGGATTTTGCGCATCACGCCGAATCACCTGACCAGGATCCAATATTTTACGACCCGGTCATGACACTGCTGGGTCCGCCGGATTATGACGACGATCCTCATGATCCTGGCCGCTCCCGGAAGAGGCTCCGGACAGCAGGAGAGGTAGCGTCTGAAACGACCTCCTCATACGCCGCCGTGCGAGACACGACTGAAGTGACCCCAAGAAACCCGCGTAGGGCACCCAAGGCCAGCCGAGCATGTGATACCTGCAAGGCCAAAAAGGCGCGGTGCAGTGGCACCATGCCCTGCACCCGCTGTGCGGAGAGAGGGTTGGCTTGCCTGTACGATGCACGGTATTCGCGCGGCCGTCCCCCTACTCCGCCACCCGGCCCGTCTCCAACGCCTCCTCCTGCGTATGCAACTCTTCGGGCGCCACTGCGAACCACGACGCTGCCGATCCCGCCCACCGATGGCTTGGGATCAACTCCGGGCAGGTCCGCCGCCACTCCAAGTCCATCCACCGGCCGCTCGGTGGCAGCGGCTCGCGGTATCGACATGGTGCCCGTGCAGCCAGAGTCTGGTGTTCCTTTCGACACCTCACATGATCCTGAGCCCTCTGACATCCCGCCTCAGCACCCTGATGGCCTCGACCCTACTGCATCCGAATCTGTCACCAGGCGGGGGTCTCCTGAGCTCTACCCAGCCGAGATTGGCGGCCAATACGTGGAGCAGACGTCTGGGCTGGCTTTCCTGCACCGCGCCCACGTCCGCATGATCTCGAAAGGCGGCACAACCGAGAGGGACGGCGCCTCGTTAAGCTCTACGATGGGACCGTCCTCAGCAGAGGGTCTTCATCCCAGCTACGGCGTACAGGCTGGCTCCAGCTCTCAGCTTCTAATAACCGCGGGTGACAAACCGATCCTGTCATCAGCCTCTCTGCCAGCATCAGTAGCCTCAGGCCGGAGTGATGGAGACGGCGGCTGTAACCTATCCCTGCCGCAAGGAGCCAAGTCCCTGATGTCGTTCTATTTTGACAAGTGTGTGGTCACCTACCGCATTCTGCACCGTCAGAGCGTCGAGGGGTGGCTCGGTGCTATGGAGCAGGAATTGGAACATATACCCCCTGGTGGTGCCGCATCATTCTCTGCCGTGGGCGGGGCAAAGGCGGCCGTCGTCCTGACTGTTTTGGCCATAGCCATCCAGAAGCGGGCCAGAATGTCGCTGCACGGGACTCCCGGGCGCGACGGAACTCGAGATGAAGACGAGGTGCTCCGCGAGTGCGACCCTTGGTAAGTCCGGTCCCCCTTTTTTTTTTTTTTTTTTTTTTTCAAAGCAGAAAATGTCAGAAAAGTCCAAGCTGACATCAAGCTTTTCAGTTTTTCCATGGCTCAGAGTCTGGTGATGGCAGAGACCGGGCTGCCAAAGCTCGAATCTGCCCAGGCTCGGCTCCTCCAAGTCTTGTACCTCCTCCAAACCTCACGCGTCAACCAGGCCTGGTATCTCCTCGGCACCGTGTCCCAGATCGTGTCGGCCATGGGGCTTCACCGGAAACCCAGCCGCAACAGCAGACCAGCGACCCAGCGCCTCCGCACCGACTACATCCAGCAGCAGTGCGGCCGCCGGACGTTTTGGGTGCTCTACACCATCGACGTCTACCTCAGCGTCGTGCTCGGCCGGCCGCGGTACCTCCACGACGACAACATCGACCAGGAGTACCCCGACTCGGTCGCCGACGAGGAGATGACGCCCGCCGGGGAGCGGAGCAGAGGCAGGACGACGACGACCATGGACGAGGCCGAGCGCGACGACAGCCCCATGGAGGCCGTGGTGCAGCACGCCAAGCTCGGGCGCATCATCGCCGCCACCTGCCGCGAGGTATACGCCATCGGGCCGAACCCGTCGCGCCGGGACCGCCTGCGCCTCGCCCTGGGCTGCGAGGCCCGCCTGCACGAGTGGCGCGCCTCCCTGCCGCCTCTTCTCGGAGCCGTGAGGCCCTCGAGCCTGGTGCCCAGCTTCCGCCGCCAGGCCGTCGCGCTGCGGCTCGCCCACGCCCACGCCATCATGCACGCCGCCCGGCCGTTTCTCCTCCTCAGTCGCGGCGGCGGCGGCGGCGATGACGGGACGGACGGGCGCGCGCACCCGGAACAGGAGCAGCGGCGCGAGATGGTGTCCAAGTGCCTCCGGGCGGCCGGCACGGTCCTGGAGCTGGTCGATTCGATCGCCGGCGACGAGTCCTTGTTTCACGCGTTTTGGTGGAGCCACTACGTTACCTTTTGCGCCATCGCCGTCACTTTTGTCTGGGAGATCCAGCAGGCTTCGTGCTCGAGTTCCAGTTCCAGTTCCAGTTCCAGGCCCGACGAGCCGAGCCCGCAGCCGCTGGAGCCCGCAGTCGCAGAGCAGCTCTTTGCGCTGGCTGAAAGGTGCCACGCTCACCTGTCCCGTGTACTGTTTGCGGATTCGTTTGGGCGCAGGTACACCGTGATCCTGGAAGAGTTGAGGCTCGAGGCCAGACATCAATCGGCCGAACTCACGCCGACGGCAACCGGCATAAACAGACAAGTGGCAGCGACGGTGCAAAGAGTGTCTGCTGCCGGGGCTGATGTTGACGACATGCCGATCAGCAGTGTAGAGTGTACCATGGGCAGAAATGACGAGCAGGGCCTGGCTGGTGGCTTCAACGACTGGGCGCCGATAGATTGGATGGAGCTGGATGCTGCGGTAAGTATTGAAACGAACACCTTTGCTTTCAAATCTCTATATCTGTCCAAGGTTTGCTGACTTTGGTACACAATGTTTGCATCAAGGCTTTCCCCTATCTCGACATGATTTTATGAATTGTCGAGGCAGTCAAGTGCCACCCCGTTTTGAAACAGGTCTTCCAAGTGCTGTTTGCCTTTTAACAAATCATTTGGATGTCCGGGATAATCCTGCTACCAGCGTTCCTTACTGGATCCTTGGGTGCGCTTGGGGGGAACATTGCAATTTTATCCCACATTCCCCAAAAGAAAAAAAAAGAAATATATATATATATAAAATAAGATTTCTTTATGGTCTACAAAGCCGTACTGCACAATTCACTTCTCAAACTATGCCCTATGGTCTCCCCTGACCGACCGTCACACTAGCACCGTTCACCGTCAAAGAATGCTCGCTCATCAGCCAAACAATCGTCCTAGCTACATCCTCTGCGGAGATAAGGCTCATTTTGCTCGCATCAATGGCGGTGTTCCCTTGGAACTTCTCGGCGGGATTCGGACCCATCGTACTTTGCAACAAGGGTGTCAAGGTCATTCCTATCCGGAGACATATCAGATCAAGTTTCAGGTCAGGCTGGGCAGCGTGCAGATCAGACAGATGCCATTCTCGATCTGCATATACACAGACGAATCACTATCGATCCAAGTACTCACCTGGCAGTACACAGTTTATCCTCAGGCCGGTCGGAAAGATGTCCTTGGCGACGTTCTGGCTGAAATAATCACACGCGACCTTGCTCGCCCCGTAGGCATACCCCCCAGCGCCAGGGACGAGGGAGGCTATGCTGCCGACGTTGACGATGGCCGGGTGGCTGCCCTTGTCCATCTTCACCATGGCCCGGACCTGCGCTCTGGTGCAGTACATGGTGCCGTCGGCGTTGAGCCTAAAGATGCGCCGCCACGCGTCGTCCGTCAAGCTCAAGAGAGCCGGCACCTCGCCGCCCATGGGGGGCATCGGATCCCCGCCGCCCGCCACGTTGGCGGAGCCGTGGATGCCGCCCGACTCCTCGACGATGCGCTGCACCCATTGGTCGACTTGGGCGCTGTCGCCGACGTCGATCTTGTCGAGATAAATCTTGGTGTCCTTGTTTGTGTCGTTCAATTCCGCGCGGACCTTGTCGAATAGATCTGTCTGCACGTCTGCGATCCAGATGGCGGCGGCCCCTTCGCGAGCCAATAGATGCGCCGTGGCCAGTCCGATGCCCGATGCGCCGCCGGTGATGCTATACACCCTTCCAGCAATATTCAGGACATTAGGTGGTGCCATTTCCTTTTTATGGTTCTTTTAGGTTTGAAAATAACGGCGTGTGATTGGACGATTCAAGTACAAAGTTGGTAATTGATGGGTTTGGTATCGACAGAGGCGTAGCGATGAGTCGTATAGCTTGGACGCGGACACGACAAACTGTTATCACAAAAGCTGGGTCTATATTATATATATTTCCTTCGCGCTCTGCTACGACGGATTTCTCGCTTTAGCTTGTTTAACGCCCCGCAAAGCAACGGCTCTCGGGCTTTGTGCAAAGTCCGTCGGCCCCTTCCAGGCTCGCGTTTCCCTTCAACATTTCCATGTCATGCAAAACTCCTCAGCGTGCCCTTCGCAATCCGTGCCACACACAGCTGACTGAGATCCATTGTCGAATGCCGCTGCATTTGCCCCATCGAGGAAATTTGAACTTGGAACGGGCCTGCAACATCCCTGTGACGGCCATCAGATGCAGCCCGTCCCGGCCATTGGGGGTAGCCAGGCAACGGAGTTGCCGGGAAATGGTCGGCCCGTTCCAAGTGCGGGTCTAGTTTAATCCCTAGACAGCTCACCCAATGTTTCATTTTCTGTGCCGTGCCAATCGACGATTTGCTGGCGTTGCTGCCCTTTTCGTCTTGTAAGCCCACTTCAACCGCATCGAATTACACTTTTGAAAACTGCCAGTCGGAAGTAGTCTAATATCGATCGGTGCAGAAATGCCTGCATGGCTGAAATTGAAAATAGTGGCGGGGCCCGGGATACGGAAGCGATCTCTACAGAGCTGCACCCAAACGAATCTTGCCGGCACGAATATCAATTTCAAGAGTCAGAAAACTCACTATACGGCGACATTTTGATGCGGAAATATGCCTATGGAACCCATTTGGGTGAACATGCAAGAATGAAACAAGATCGCGAGCAAACAGCGCCCAATACTATGTAGCAAAATATAAGAAAGGAGGTGAAAGCCTAAGCGCCGAAACGGACAACCTGTCGAACTCCTTGGCTCTTATCATGGTCCCTTGCTTTCGCTCCTGATCCTCCAGCCACTTGACCCCGGCGCCTCTAGCCAAGGAGTCTGGCATGTGCACCCTGTTGCCGAGTGCGAATCCAGCCAACGGCCAGGCTTTTGGGAATAACCCTTTTTCGAGCGTCCATCGAAGAGTGTCTGCATAGTTTGCGACAAGGGCTGTAGGTGTGGCCTGGAAAGGAGAATTCGTAGACTGAGTCGATGCTGTGAGCTGCTCGAATACCCAGTGTAAAATTGGAAAACGTTTCTGGTGACAAATGCTCCCTCTAATTGCTTTTTTATAGTTCCTCTGACTGATCGCAGGGGCTTGCAAGGTTTTGCAATGAAAGACTAGCAGTTTTAACGAAAGGTGCCGCCGTGAATTTAAATTACCTCATTGTTGCTCAAAAAATACATGTCCCTATTAACAGCCAGTATGGTTACGGGAACGATTTCGTCAGTTTAGTTGATTATGCAAACAATCCTTACCGATACTTATAAGGTCAGCGTACTATAAGCAAGGCTTCTATTTTTCTAGGTGTATTCATGATAGAAATTAAGGAAAGTGCTTGCTTTATTGTATAATACGTAATATGGTTTCTCGGGATTATGACGTATTGTTGACAGGCCTTTCGTAATGTCGATCGATCAACAGAGCGTTGTTATTGGGTTAAGTGGTTCAAATTTCTATATCCTCTATAAACCTGTCTAGAGAGGAGCTTCTAAACGTCCTTCCGTCTTATACCCGTCAGTTTAACGATTGATGCCCGTGCAATTTGGCCCGTACGCCAATGCAGATTAATTATTATCCTATTGTTAAAAATGAACGCAATTATATCTATTTCAATACCTAGTCGCAGGTAAGGCATTCCAAAACCCGAAAACAGGTTTAGCCCAGCCCGGCCCACCAGCCCATGGGCTCTTGGCGGGGGCCCGTAATGGCCCACGGGTTTTCTTGGCGGGCTAATGGGGGCCCGCGGGCTGGCGGGCTCAGCCCGAATTCAGTAACCCGCGGGTTCTATTGTAGGAGAAATATTTAGAAAGAAAATAAAAAATGAATTTTTTTTTTAATTATAAAATAAAACTTAACAAATATATTTTATATTTTTTACCTTAATCATAATTTTTTTATTTTCATTTTTATTTTAATTAATAAAATCATTAAATAAAATTCAATTAGTTCTCATTTTTACGGGTTTTTCACGGGGGCCCTCGGGTTGCCAAAAAAACCCGCGTTCAGTTTTGGGCCGGGCCGGGCCCCCCCACCACGAAAAATTCAACCCACCCACGGGTCGCCCGCCCCACCGATTTGGGCTGACACGGGTTTGGAATGCCTTAGTCGCAGGGTGGTCTCAGGGCTCATCCCGGAAAACCAGAGCTCCACAAGTGATCCACTTCGTGGCTCAATTGCGGCTTTGCAATATACCAGTAGGTCTATGCAAAAAACGCTTTGGTTCAGGTCTAAGGACAATTTGTCGAATTTCGCCATTTATGGCGGTATTTTCGGTATCTTGGCGACTACAAACTCCGTTATAAACAAATTAAATAAAAATTGAAAAATAAACGGTTTATACGTTGGATATAACACTTAATAAGAATATGAACAACGATTTAATTTATATTTTAGTTGTTTTAACGGCCGAGTTGGATATTACCTGCCTTGGGTCCGTTTATAGCGGTATTATTTTTTCGACCTTTTGTCGATGTTCGATTTCTTTTTATATTGTTTCTGTTTTTTAGCCAAACTTCAAATTTTTGAACGTGGGGGGTAACATACATATATTGAATGATATGTTAAGTATTGGTATATATACGGTATTATATAACCCGTCAAATAAGCGGATGGGTAAAATACAGGTATCATAATATAAGGTTTACGATTGAAACGCTTTTATATTTTCACCGATTTTGACGTTAATAACACCAAAGTGTCAGGGATTGGATTACGTACATAATCAAATGTCCACGTGAAATCCAGTTCGTTAAATTGGCTTTTGATAATTCTTTATGAAAAGAAATGTAAAATTTGTAAATTGTTCTTTTTTTTTTACTACATTCATTTGAATAAAATTTGTAAAGGAAAGGTTATATAATATTTATATATGTCACTAGGAAACAATGGTAATATCAGAGTTTTTTGAATTTTATCAGTAATTGGGTCAATTATTTAATGTTTTGAAAAACTTTTGATTAATAGAACAATATTAATAGAATATTTATCTTACACGATAAATGATTTTATCTTGTTCCGTTAAACTGGTAAGTATTTATATTATATAATATATTAGCATTTTCGCAATACTTGCACTTATATAAAGTAGCAATTAAATATAATCAAAAATTGCAAGTTGTAACAAATATTTAAATATTATTAAAACTAAAATACTTACCATAACGGTCGTTCAATACAAGAAAACACTTAATTCCATATTATCCATCGCAGGTTACCCTATATTTTCACGATTTCTGTTTATTTATTTATTTGTATATTTAATTGCCTACTATGGTTACACTGTTATTTTCGCCGTTCCAGTGCGAATACAGTGCAAATACCCGCCATGAACGGCGAAATGCGACAAATTATCTTTACACTAAAACGAGCGCGATCTTTTCGACCAATGCAATTGGTCGAAAAACCCTAAGTCTAAAAAGTATATAAACCGTTCAGACCCTACTACGTAGCAGGGGGATTTGGTTTAAATATGAAAACTAAATAAATCATTAGTTTTAATATTTAAATTAAATCTTTTCGTTGCGTAATAGGGTCCGAACGTTTTATATATTTTTTAGCCATATTGGTTTTCGGCCAATTAAATTGGCCGAAACGATCGCGCTCGTTTTAGTGTAAAGATAATTTGTTGTATTTCGCCGTTCATGGCGGGTATTTGCACTGTATTCGCACTATAACAGAAAAAAAATAGTGTAACCATAGTATGCAATTAAATATTCGAATAAAGAAATAAATCAAAGTCATAAACATATAGGATAACCTGTGTTGGATTATTTGGAATTTGGTGATTTTCTCTATTGAGACGCCGTTATTATATAGTCTCAGTGCTTAAACTAGACCCCCCTACTTCGCAGTGGGGACCGAGCGCTCCATGTACCTTTTAGCCACATGATTTTTCGACCAATTACAATGGCCGAAAAGAACGCGCTCGTTCTAGTTTGAGGACAACTTGTCGCATTTCGCCGTTGATGGCGGTACGACGGTATCACCAACGATAATTTGTCGCATTTCGCCGTTTATAGCGGGTTTATACACTGTATTCGCACTATAATAGAAAAAAAACAGTATAACCATAATATGCAATTAAATAGTCAAATAGAAAATTAAATTAAAATCATAAAAATATAAAATGACCTGCGTTGGATTAGCTGGAATTTGGTCATTCTTTTGTTCAAAAGCGCGTTTCTATAGCCATTTTATTTGGAAAGATATTTAAATGCTTAGTAAACTTTGTAGTTTTTCATTATATTTAACGTTGGGTACCCGGTGATGGCCACGCCCCCTTATGGGCACCCTTTTTACACCAAAACTCCCCTTTTGGATAACGTTATAATAAATCGAATAAAAATCGTATCGATACCATTTTAGAGATGTATGTAGGGTTTTAATACTAGAGCCCGTATCGAAAAGGATTTTTAGACATGTGTAATATATGTTGAAGGTTTGGCGGTTAAATCTACCTTAAGATTTTCCCATACAAATCAATGGTAATGAAAAACGGCAATAATTACCGCAATTTCCCGTTTTAAAAGCTAAAATTAAAAATATTATTATAAAGTATATATGTAGCTTTATTAAGGTAGTTGCCCTGTTTTTTTACGATATACTTAACGTTTAATTAGCGGATATGTATATATACCATATAAGCTTATAGTGGTTATATAAATATTACGTATAACGTAGCGAAAGATAGCAAATAAATAGTATTAAAATAAGTGGTCGGCTGATAAGTAATAATTTGATAATATTTATAATTTTGGCTTCTGAAACGGGAAATTGCGGTAATTATTACCGTTTTTCGTTACCATACAATTTATATGGGAAGATCCAAAGCCGGATTTAACCGCCAAACTTTTAAGATATATTATACATATCTAAAAATCCTTTCTGGTACGGGTTCTACAATTAAATCTCTATGTACTTTCTTAAAATGGTATCGATACGATTTTTATTCGATGTATTATAACGTTTTCCAAAAGGGGACATTTGGTGTAAAAAGGGTGCCCATAAGGGGGGGTGGCCATCAGGGGGTACCCGACGTTAACTATTATTTTGAATAATGGTATATAATGTTACCTCAGACTCAGATTATATTATTTATACTTTAGAGGCTTTCAAACTACACACTGCATGTAATTAGCAACTTAATTAAAAGTTTTATTAATATTTTTATATCAACTGATAATTTATTTAGAAAACTAAATAATTTATGCAAATATTGGTAAAATGGGAAAAAACTTTAAGGTATCCATTCCCTCATAAATTTGTACATAAATGTTATTTGACTTGGTTTCAGGAATTTTATTTAATTGAATAAAGCAAAAAAAAGAAAAGTAATACAAACTTATCATTCCTTTAGATAAAAGGGTAAAAAAAGCGGGTATTATAAGTCGGGTCTCACGTTGACGTTTGTTTATGTACGTAATCCACTCCTTCGAGTTTTGGTTCTAATAATGTCAAAATTGGTAAAAATATACGCGCGTTTCGATTGTAAATTAAACATAAAATTAAATAAACCTTACCTATCCGCTTATTTAACGCCTTATATAGTCGGATATATACCCCGAATTAAGATGGTATATTATATACATATATGCCACCCCCACATGTAAGAACCATAAAGTTTGGCTGCAAAATTAAAACAATATAAAGTTGATTTAGTAAAGCAAAAGAAAATATAAAATACACAATTAGCAATTTTTAATATTAAAAAGCTATCAAAGCCAACAGTATAAATTGGTTTGGACGTGAACGTCTTTCTACATACGTAATCCAATCCCTGAAAGTTTGGTTTTATTATCGGTAAAATTGGTAAAAATATAAACGAGTTTCGATTGTAAACTATACACAAAAGAATATGTACTTTGCCTATCCCTTATTTAACTGCTTATATCATACGGTATATACAGCAAGATCTAATAACCGGGATATATATTTATATATATATATATACGACCCTCCACGGGCAAAAATTAGAAAATTCGGTTGAAAATTAAAAATAATATTAAAAAAAATCGAAACTCGAAAAGAAAATCGCAAAAACACTACCGCCACGAACGGATTAAGGGCAGGTGGTATCCAGTTCGGCCGTGATAGCAGATAAAGAAATAAATCAAATCGCTACTAATAGCGGTATTAAACGCTATTTTCAATGATATTTTCTTTTTTCAATCTTTTGCGTGGTTATGGAATGATAAAGGAGTATCGGTCGAAAGGATGCCAAAAATACCGCCATAAACGGCGAAAATCGACAAATTATCCTCAAACCTGAGCCAAAACGTTCTTTGGATGGACCCACAAATACATTGCAAAGCCGCAATTGAGCCACGAAGTGGAGCGAAGCGAACGAAGTGGATTAATTGTGGAGCTTTGGGCTTCAGGGATGAGCCCTGAGAATAGTTATTGTACATAGCTTGTGCTTGAAAATGTTTAAATATCTAATATAATTTCTAATTTTTACTCATACTTAATTATTATTATTAAAAACAGTAGATTATATTAAAACGGTAGTTTGTCATAAAGTATTTATTCTTGCAAGCTTAACGGAGTAAAGTTCATGCGATTATCGTTTCAGATAAATATTTTCTTAATATTCTCATTTTAACCATTGATCTGCCAAAAAACTGATTAATTCGCTCAATTATTGATGAAATTAAAAAAGAAACCATAATATAACCATTATCTTGTCATATTACATATAAAATCATTTGACATTTTTTTTTAAATCAATTCTGTTTGCTTAAATATAATGAAAAATAAAAAGAAAACACAAATTTACCATTCTCTTGTATAAGAAAATGATAAAACCAAATATCATAAATCGGGTTTTACTTGGAGGTTTGTTAATATACCTCACCCAATCCCTTCAACCTTGATTTTGATGTCGTTAAAGTTGCTGAAAATATAAAAGTATTTGGAGTGTGATTTTTAAATAAAAAAATATATATTTAACCTATTAGTCTTTTTAACCGCCGGTATAATCTAGTATAAGCACCAGAATTTGAAATAGCACTATGTATACCTATAACACCCCCCACGTGCAGAAAGTCTCAAATTTGGTTCAAAAACAAAAATAATATAAAATAAAATCGAAAATCGACAAAAAATCGAAAAAAAACAATACCGCCATAAAGGGATTAAAGGCAAATGGTATCCAATTTGGCCGTTAAAGCAAATCAAAATATAAATTAGATCGTTGTCAATAGTCCTACTAAATGCTATATCCAAGGTACAAACAGTTTCTATTTACGATTTTTATTATTTATTTTTTATAACAGAGTGTCAATCGCCAAAATACCGAAAACAACGCCATAAAAGGCGAAAATCGACAAGTTGTCTTCAAACTAGAACGACCACGATCGTTGGGTGGACCTGACTCACAGGTACAACCAACGCCGCAATTGAGGCACGCAATGGCTCAATTGCGGGGCGTTCATCCTAGGATGAGCCCTGAGGCTAATAAATCATTTGTTTTAAGCGATAATTGCATGCAATTTGCTCGGTTGAATTTGTAAACAAATATATTATTCAAAATCATATTATGGCTACATTTCTTACTACCATTTATCCTAATAAATTCAATATCATAAAATAGATTAAATGTTTAGATTTACTCAGGTATAATGTAATTACAATAACGGCTTTTATATAGAAAAAGTCACTAAATTCCAAATATTGTACCGCAGGCAACCTTATATTTTTACGATTTTAATTTAATTTTCTATTTAAATGTTCAACTGCATATAACGTCGGGTACCCCCTGATGGCCATCTTCCCTGTTGGCCACCCAAAAATAATAACACCTTTCTTTTTATCCTCTAACTTCTATTACAAATATCTCGATAAATCTTTCACTTTTGGACTTACCTTTTTCTGATCTTAATTCTCCATTTTGCAATAAAGCAAAATACCGAAAACCAGCTTACTTCTGCCATTAAAAACGTTAATAATGGCGAATCAATTGCAAAACCTCCCGAAAATGGGGTATACCTATAAGCACCCTTCGAGGCCGTTTTAACGGCGCCTAATCTAAAGAACAAACAAAACAATTATTCTTAAAGCTTTTACCGGAACGGGAAAAGCATTTAATCAATTGAGTGCTTGCCCAGGCCGTTTTAGGCTTTCCACCAATGCACTAGGAACTACGCTTTGTTGCGGAACGAATTTTTCAGGCCGCCGGAGAAATATAAGGTTTTGGAAAACGTTATATAACACGGTTTTTGGTTCGTTATCCAATCCTTAAGTTGAAAGGTCCCGTCGATTAAAGAACACCCGGGTTGATGGGTCTATTACGGAAATAATTAAATTTTGGTGGTTTTATATTATTAACCCCGTTATTAACGATATTAAACCGGAAAATCGGTGGAATATGGACGACGCCGGTGTAATCAAAGGTAGAAGATTTAACGGCCTGGTATTAGGGCTTAACGGGATCTAGCCGTTATGACGGAAAAAGCCCGGAACGTGGGGTTGGACGACTATAATCGAATATATATCGGTTACGGGGGTTACCATACCTCCCCTGGTTATATTTGAAGGATGAAACGTATAATGACAATAATTCTTGACAAATTGGGAGTATTTCGATAACTGGTATTTTATATAACCGAAAACGGTTGGACAAATAGCGTAACGGTCATCGTATGGTAAAAAAACTGTTTATTCCGTAGACCCAATTTTAAACCCCTAAAAAGTGGTAATTGGTTTTCGACGGTTATAAATTACACGTTACGGACGAATTTATGCTTTCTTACGTCCAAAATAATACTCAACTCCTATATTTACCCCTTTATTCGTCGTACGTCCTTCAAATATTGAATTTATTAGTTTTTGGGCCATTAAAAAGGTTTTCAACGTTAAAATGGATTTACAAACCAGTTTTGCTGTTCGACGGTTGTTGGAAAAAGAAATTTCCTTTTTTGATATAAAACAAACAAATTGAAAGCATTTACAATAAAATATATTTAATTTGGTGGCGTATAACGGGGTTATAGCCGGTGAATTTGGTAAAACCATTTTTAAACCCTTTTTCGTTAAACAATAGCAACGCCAACGTTATAAAAAATAAAAACAATGGTTTGCAAAAGGATAAAATATCGGAAAACCTAATCCAAAAAATTAACGACCCGTTTTTACTTTTTTGGAAAACCCCTAAAACGACCCGAAATATTCGACTTTAATTACAGGAAATTTCCTGGTCCGAAAGAAGTAACGCTATTTTACGGCTTTTGTTTGCATAGATTCAAAAAAGCTTCGAAACCAAAAATACTTGATTGGCTAAAATTTAGTAAAAAATCAATTTATTGGAAGCACAATTGGAGGTAATACCGCCGGTTAAAACGAGAAGGGTGGTTCCGCATCCAAACCCGCTTCTAATTAATAAATAAAATACTGTTGGATTATAGGAAAATAATATAAAACATTTGGAACTTTTAACTAATAGAAAAAAAGGTTAATAAACCGGAACAGCCTGAGAACGATTGTATTTTTGGGCGTTCATTGTTTTATATTTCAATTAGTTCATAAAAATAGGCATTTCGTTGTTAGAATTTTAGGTGTGGCCAACAGGGGGGGGNCTATCAGGGTGTACCCGACGTTAGTGGTTATACTGTTATACTTACGGATGGATTGCAAATCCTGTGTGAATATAGTGCACATACCCGCTGTAAACCGCAAAATACGACAAATTATCCTCAAACTGTGAACATGGTTAGCGCAGGGCTAATTATATTAGCTACCTTGCATTATCCTATAACGGCTAGCACGGGCTAATTTTATTAATCACCCTGCGTCGAATAAATAAACAAATAACAAATAAAACGTATACGCGTTTATACACACAAAGCTTTATATATCACGTTTTTGTTCATAGTTTTAACAACAAAACAAGTACGTCATATATAATCTAGCTTAATGGTATAATACACGTACCATAATCTATATCATATATACGTTGTTGAAATGCGTGGGTTCGAATCCCGTTGTGGTCGCAGATTTTCTGTGCATGCATAAGCACAATAGGCCGTTAGGCTTAATGGGCCGTCAGGCTCAATAGGTCGGCAGGTCAGTCACATGAATAAGGCCAAATCATGTGACGTGACCCCGCATTCCGGACATCCGGATCAAAGATCTGCACCTACGGATTCGAACACGTAATTCACAACTTAGCCTTAGATTGATTACCTTCATAACCTTTATCGATTCAACGATTCAATGAATTGATTGAACAACAATATATTATCTTTATTACCCGCTAGCAGACGGTTATCTGCCATTTCAACGTTCCATCAGCCTTATACGTGATCCACCTTTCCCCGCGTTCAAGATTAAGCTTATTCTATCTCGTAACCTCCTCACATTTTACCGCTAAATTTCTGCGTTATAGGTGAATTTACAGCTATTTCCGTATTTTGTTCGGGATTTAGCTTTTCCGTTACCGTATTTTCTTCCGGTTCCGAATCGGTGTAAATTCTATAGTCCTTGTAATTTTCGGGGTCTATATTATTTAGTTTCACTTCCAACGGGGCTGCGTAGCCCTTTGTAACCCCCTGTAAGGCCATGTTAATAACGGTGCTATATTTATCATTATACAGGCGTAATTCGAAATTTTTGGTATATTTCGAATAAGGATATCGCACCTTTTAACCTTTGAACAAAACGAATATTTAGCGGTAATTAGGCGTTCGCACGTCTTGCGATCCTTATCGTACAGGGTATTTTTTAATAATACGCCCCTTGAATAATAGTGTATAAGGCCATTAACGATATTTATTCCAAACGAGGGGATATATAAAACGTTATTTAACGTAACCTTTTTAGATTCGTCAGCTTTTTGGCCGTAACGGACCTGTATTTTCACAGTTCCGGTGCTTACAGGTTTAACAGGGCCACCTCCGGTACCGATTTCAACTGTAAAACTGGGGGTATAATCGGTAAAGAATTGCTTATTTGCAAAAATATAGTGCGTGTTACCTGTATTATACAGGACATGGTAACCTAGTTTCAAAGGTTTAAGGGTCCTTTTTTCGCCGCGTCCAGGCTTCGTTTTAGCGTTTTACCGGTATCGGTTTCCGAATCCGAATCCGAACGTAATTTTATAATTCCGTTAATAGCGGAATTAACCTTTTATTCCAGGGTATTATACGGTGCGCATTCGTTAACGTCACCTGGATTTGAGCCCGCAAATAATTCGAAATCCATAAAAACTATGGACGTTCCAGCGGTTAATTCGCTGGAATTGGAGGATTTAGTATTTTTTGCAAAAGCAGAATCTAAATTAGAGCTTTTACTCTTTTTTCGTGATTTAGAGGTGTTTTCCTGCCCATTATTTTCCTTTTTAACGCCTTTTTTAACGTTTTTTTACCCCTTTTTTTGCTTTTAAACCTATGAATAGCGGTTTTAGCCGTTGTAGAGCCTGAATTGGAATTTTCGGATATAAAGTCCGCTATAAGGTATTGCAAATTTAACTTTTCCGAATTTTGGCCTATTGTTTGCAAAACCCGTTGGGTATTGCGTTGGCGTTCGGTCCAAATAGGGAATATCCCCTCCAGGGCCCGTAAATATTGGTTTCGTACACTTACCGGGTTAATTTGCACGTTAGTATTCATTGATTTAGCTACCAGTAAGTTAAAACGGTTATTCAATTTAGGTATTAATCTTTTAAATTTCGAAAAATTTAAAATGTGGAATTCCCGATATAAGGAATTTCGACTAATTTCGGGTGCAACGGAATAGTTATTTTCCAGGGTTTTATAAGCCGTTACGGGGTTGGAATGCCATGCAATAGATTTTAAAGGTTTTTTGGTTAAGCTGTTTTTTATAAGCAATAATAGGATTAATTGCCCGTGTTCCGGTAGGGTGTAACCAATTTTAGGGTTGAAAATAAATTCCGCTGCTTTTATAACCCTTAATTGTACTATTAACGCCTGTTTCCATAAATCGTAATTGCTAACCCCTATTAATTTACAATTTTCGGGGAAGGAAAATACCCGTTTCGATAGTTTTTTACCTATCCCGTCACCTCAAATTAGGTTGACGGGTGGATCAGGCGGTGCGGTAGCGGGTTTATTTTCCGGATTACCATGAGAATTAGTGAAATTACCGTTTTTCAGGGTTAATAAGGCAGTTAACTGTTAAATTATCCTTTGAAATTGATTAATTTGCGTAATTAACGCTTTTAATTGCAGGTTTTGGGCCTGTAATTTAGCGGTTAGAATTTCGTTTGGGCTGGGTTCAGGCCCTTTATTTGTTGGAGTTGGGTCTGGAAGGCCCGATATAGGGTTGTTTTCCATTGTAGGGTAATTTGAATTATAGTTGCAATTCGCTAATTTATCGCTATAATCTACTAACCTAATCGTTTAAAGGTATACAAATACCCTATTAAATTTAGGATCTGCTATACCCTTTGCCTTTTAACGGGTATAGGCCTGTAATTGCCAATTACAGGGTTTATTGCTATTTTAAGTGGTTCAAATCCATGAAAATACAGGGTTGGAATCCCTAAAATCCGTAATTAATGGGTGCCCTGGTATTTGTACCAATCCAGGTGCACGTAACGAGTTTAATTCGTTAAATGGGCGCAGGGTAAATTGCAGGGTATCGTGCAGGGTAAATTAACCACTAACGTAATTCCGTTAATGGGTTTGTGGGTTATTATAAACCCTATTAAACTCATTAGGATTTAATGGGTTTATGGGTTATTGTAAACCCTATTAAACGCATTAAAAGAATTTAGTGGGCTATTAGCGAACGAATACAGGGGTTTTTGGCCCTGATTCGCTAGCGTAAACCCTATTAAAATATGAGTTAATTACAATGGCGTGCACGATCCACATAAACCACACCGAAAAGTTTGGATTTGCAATGTAAACGATCGTTGTAGTACCTGAAAGGGCCTAAATCGAACGTTAATTCTTGGCGATCCCCATTGTAAATATAGGGGGTTAGGTGCTAAATTAGCGCTTAAAACCAATAATTTCGCACAAAAAAAGCAGTTTTTTCGTTAATATACTTGCTATAAATATGCGATAATAACCAAAATAAAGCCTAAATTTCAGGCTTTCCAGCGATGCAAAATGCATTTTAGTGCACAAGTTAGAACTTTTTCGGGTTTATAATCGGTTAACAATATAGGTTGTTAATAGGGGGTTAGGTATTAGCCTAGGTGCGGCGTAATGCTAATTACGTTATAAAAACCTGTGTTAACAATATGGGTTGCTACCAGGGGGTTAGGCATTAGCCTAAGTGCGGCGTGGTGATAGTTGCGTTGTAAAAACCTGTAATTACAGGGTTTAAATGCACTATATTGTTCACTAATTTTTGGATTAATAAATTTGATTTATTGGTGGGGGAGATTTTGCTTTGTCTCCCTTACATATTCTCCGATATCGAAGTGGGGGTCCGCACCCCGCAAAGGGTTCCGGTGCCGCACACGATTTTCCGAAAAATTATTTTGTATACGTTGTTAAAAAAACACCCTTATTTCCATATAAACCATTTTTGGGTTCGCATTCATTTGCTGACTTGGTGGAAATTTTAACCCGGTATAGGGTAGCTAACTCGTAAATGCAGGGTGGGTATTAAACCCGGTATAGGGTAAAACCCCATTCGCTAACTTTAAATCGCAATTCCTGCAATACACAAAATATAACAGAAAATCTAACAACTTCAGCAGCCCCATTTCGGCACTATTTATTGTGGTTTATATATAAATAAAAGTGGACCCATCATATACTAAATAACGCATATAATTAACACCCCCCCTTTTTCGCTACTATTCACATAAAGTCGGAAAAGAAAAATACATAAAAATAAAACCCTAAAAAAAAAGATCCCCTTTATGTCCCAACCCGACTCGAATTCCCGATATGAACCCCCTGGATGATTAAGGCCTTTATACCGATTTATAATCTCCAAAATGGACGAACCCCCGAATTGGAAAAAACCCCCAAAATTGTGACAACCCCCGGATTCGAACCCCCGATTTGCATAATATTGACCCACGGAATTGATTATTAAACCAGGTAACTAGTTTGGCTGTTCGTTGGTAATAGTCCAAATCAAGTATATTATATAGGGTATTTCGAATGCGTAAATCGCCCAAAACACGAGTTTTTTAATTTTAATTCAATTTTTGGTATAAGGTCGGTATAAATTGCTTATTAATTAATCTGTGCAGGGTGAATTCGGATAATACGGCCGGTATTGGGCTGATAAATATCCAATATTTGCAAATAAAGGAAATAAAATGGGTAATTAATTAACGAATTAATTAAATGCCTTAAAATTTGACAGGTAAAAACTAAATTTTTAGGGGTTTTAACCCTATAAATTTTAAAAAAACCTTATAATTTGGAAGCGTTAGGGATTTTGTTAGGCCATTAGCGGGTATTTGTTTGGATTCCAGGTATTTTAAGGTTATTAATCCTTTTATAACTAATTCCCGTACGTAATAAAAATTTGATAACGTATATTTAATACGTTAATGGTGCGTAGGGTTATATGCGTTAACTATAAAACCTGTATTATTTCCAAATATTGCGATAGGGCCTTTTATAGGTAATTTAATCTCTATAAATAAGCTTTTAAACCACTGTGCTTCACGCAGGGCTTCCGCTAAGGCATCGGTTTCGGTTTTTGGAATATTTAAAGCTATAATATTAGCCTTTTTGCCTTTCCACGTTATAAGGCCCCCAGATAAAATATACAAATATCCGTAAATGGATTTTGAATCTTCTCTAGCCCCGGCAAAATCGCTATTATTAAAACCCAGTATTTTTAGGCCTTTAAAACCCCCTATTAATAAATTGGGTGGTAGTTCGGCTTTAAATACTTTATTTCCGTAACAAATAAATAAGGATTTAATACCCGCTAAATAACGTAATAAGTTATTAGCTACCGTTAAATGGATTGTAGTGGTTTTTGTTAAAAAACGTGAAAACCACTAAACCGCAAAACCGATATCCGGGCGCGTTAATAGCATTAAATATATAAAAGTGCCGATAATACGCTGTAATAATTTGATTTCCAGCGCATTTACGGGTTTACCCCCGCTATATTTTAACATAACCGGTTATAAAAAAACAAATATAGGTTTGCAATCAATTAATTCGAACGTTGCTAATACTTCCTTTATATATTAATTTTAATGGAGCCAAAGTAGGCGTTTAGGCCTATCCTTTATAGTTTAAACGCCTAAAAAATAAATTGTAGGGCCCCTGTTTTCCAACGCGTATATTTTATTAGAACGGGCTTTTAAATCCTAAATATATTGTAATTTAGGACCTATTAGCAGGCAGTCGCTTACAAAGGTAACGATAAAATGTTTGGATTTAACGTTATAAAAAACAAAGGGATTAGAAATTAATAGTTTAAAATTGTTTTTGAATAATAAGGTTTTAAATTTGTTTTACCACTTTTTTGGACCCTGTTTCAAACCATATAACGTCTTTTCCAACTATATAACCTGCAATTTTCTCGGGTTATAACCCATTTCCATTAAAATCTTAGCGGTGGTAGGGTTACAATTTTTTGCCCATTCGTTAAAACCGTTTGGAATTTGCAAATATAAATTTACGTCGGTAAAATCATTATTTAAAAACGCACCGATAAAATCGATTTGTTTTATTTCCCAATTTTGTGCATTAGCTATAGCTAATAATATACGCCAGGTAGGTGGTATATTAATGCTAGCAAAAGTTTCGATATAATTTAGGCCTTCGACCTGTAAGAACCCCTAACAACAAACCTAATTTTGTATTTTATAGGCTTATTATTTTCATCCTTCTTTAATTTAAATACCAGCCGGGTAGAAACGAGTTTACGGCCTGTAGGCATTTTAATTTTTGGGATAAAACGGAAAGCTTTTGCAATAATGATTTGGTCGAATTTAAACGACAAAGCAGCTAACCATCTAGCACTTTTAGGGTTATTTAAGGCCTGTTGGTAATTATTTGGTTTACCATTTTTAGTGGGCTTTTATTTTATTTTTTTTTAGCTTGAAAATAAAAATAATGCACGTAATTTATATCCATTAAATTTGGGTTTTCGAATTGCGAATTTAATTTTATATTCTGTATTTTAAATGCTGAAAACACCGGAATTTCCGTTGTTTTAAGTGCTGGATTAGGTACCGCTACCGTTATAGGCTTTGGAGGGCGAACGGTAGGCTGTACAGGCCTGGCGGGCACTATATTTTCAGGGTTTAAATACCCTATTTTTTCAGGGTTTTTTAAAGTATAATTATCCGCTGGAACGCTATTGATTTCGTTTTTAAATTCAAAATTAAAATCCCCTTTTAAATTTGTATTTTCCCCCTTTGAAATTTGTAATGTTTCCCCTGGAATAACCAAACTTTTAACGGTTATACCCTTTATAATTCTTACGGTAAAGGTTTTATATACGGACCGTTTAGCGGGTGCGTAAACCAACGCTGTAGAATTTGATAAATGGGTTAAAGATTTTACCGTTTCGGTGCGGGGAACCAGTTTATTAAATTTTTGGCGTTTTTCCAGCGGTATAATAACCTGGTATACAATACGAATAACCCGAAAATGCCCTAAATTGGGTTTATACGGTAGTCCAGGTTGGGATTCGGAATAAAATTCCTCGTAAGGTGTTAAATCCCTATTAATTACCGCTGTACGGTTAATTAAATTAACCACGGCAGGTATTAAATAACATTATAAATATAATGGTAAACCCGCCGCTGTAATGGTAAACCGGAGCTTATCCAAAATAGCCTGAACGGACCGTTCCGTTAATCCGTTTTAACCGTGGTTATAGGGATTTAAAATGCTAAAATTAACACTTTTGCTTGTAAACCAATTTTAAAAGTCTGTATTAACCTCGTACCCTTTATCGAAGTGAGAATTTAGGGGGTAGCGCCCGTACGCAGCTTTTAAAACTTTAAAAAAACTTTTAATAACCATTAAAACCGTAGGTCTGGTTTTAATTTTTTGATTGGATCGACCACCGAAAACGTGATTTTCGGTCCACTAATAACAAAAATAGGGGCTTTTTATTGTAGAAATTAGGTTTAAAAGTCACTGTATCACCGTTGATAAAATCGAAAATATTAGGGGGTGTAAAAATACGACCTTATTTGTACGCCTAATAGAGATAGCTTTAATATAAGCAATACAGGTAATTACCCTAATTTTGTCGAAATTAGGTAAACCTTTTGTAATTTTAGCGGTTTTTTTAACAATAATAACCTTATATGCCCCAAACGCCTATGTTATAACGGGGCTTTTTGGGCCTGGATTTCGTTACAATTACCTGTAATTCCGTTTCCTTCAGGGGTTAACCAACCGTCCGTAATCCGTTTTAAACCTAAAAGGAGGTAATTTACAGGGGCCTGCTTTAAATCCGATAATAAAAAAGGTTTTAACAACGGATTTCTTATATGGGAAACCCCTTTTTTTTCGGCAATAATCCCTTTTATATTAGGTTATATAAAAGAGTTATTTAGCGGCGTGCCGGGCCTACGGGGCCCAATTTTACGTGGATTTTCAGGGTTTTTACCGCTAAATTTCTGCGTTACAGGTGAATTTACGGCTATTTCCGTATTTTGTTCGGGATTTAGTTTTTCCGTTACCGTATTTTCTTCCGGTTCCGAATCGGCATAAATTTTATAATCCCTTTTAAAGTCTATATTATTTAATTTTATTTCCAACGGGGCTGCGTAACCCTTTATAACCCCCTGTAAAATTATGCTAAAAACGGTGCTATATTTACCTATTACACAGGCGTAACTCGAAATAACTGTTACGACCAGACAGTTGGGCCGGCACCAACAAGGCCAGGCTGGGTTACACCCCTCCTAACGACACACGGAACCCGACCGACAGTAACGGGATTACATAAGGAAAAGAATCACGTAACCTCACGTAACCACCAAAAAAGCGATCTCTTATAATTTGTAAAACCTCGATTGGGAATTATAAATCAAACAAATCAGGAAAATCACATTTGGAACATAATTTATATAAAACACGCTTATTACTATGTAAATAAATTCGGTTTTAGGATTATTTTAAACACTAATTAAACTTTAATTAACTTTAATATTTATTTAAAAACGATTATAATTTCACCCCAGTTATTAAAAGCCCCCGTCACCCAATTAAAACGCTCAATTGCTTTAACCCACTGTACTTTACCCTCAAAACAGGTTACCCGATATTTTAATCGTAACATTTTAATTGCTCCTATTTAATATTTTATTTTAAAATATACCGAACGGTATCGCCGAAACAATATTTTCCAACAAAATTACCCCTTAAACCCCTTTTACCATTAACGCTCCGGCCAACGCTAACGTTTTGCGTTAAATGCTCGCGACGCTTTAAATAAACAACTGATAATTCCAGGAACGAATAACCGAATAAATTAATCGAACCAATAAGAATTATATTAAATATTTTTTACTATTACCCTATAATAGCACCCTCAATATTTTGCAGGAATTTTTTACGGGAACCCGGGCCTATTTTTATTTTAACGAGGATAATTTCGATAATAACGCAAAAAAGGTTACCTACGCAACCTCGCTATTAGAGGGCGATACGTTTACCTGGTTCGAACTAATCCTACGAAACTATTTGGACCACGATCAGGAAAAAAACCGTAAAATTAAAACCAACCGCATTTTCGACGATTACGAAAATTTCGAAAAATGTTTTAGGGGAGCATTCGGTAGCCCAGACGAGGAACGCACGGTTAAACGTAAATTAGTGCGCCTTACCCAAGCCAAATCGGTATTTAAATATGCCAGTAAATTTCGATAAGTTACCGCCAAATTACTATAGGGCCCCGAAACCCTAATGGCACGCTTTTATGCGGGATTCAAAAAAAAAATTAAAAACGAATTTAGTAAAAAAAAGCGACCCGATACTTTAACCGAATACGTAAAACTAACAATTAAAATCGACAACCGATTTTACGAACGAAAATTGGAACGACGCGAAAAACGCAACGTATAGGGACCAGTTTTACGACAAAGTAATACGGGACGCAAATACTAATACCCCAAACCGCTTCGCCAGTATAATATTTCCTACGGAATATATAGCGGATTTATGGACCTTAACGCGACCTAGTATAAAAAACCTCGTAAAAATCCCAAAAATCGTAAATGCTTTAAATGCGATAAACCAGGATATATAACCAAATTTTGTCCCCAAAGCACTCCGGACTTATACCCCGATTCCAAAAAACCACGAAAATTGAATACCACCACCTATTAACAAACACAACCGGATTAATACAATTTAAAAAATTGGACCGTATGTTACAATAATAATTATATAATCCACAATAACGTAAAAAAAGACGTAGGATGGTACTTACAAAAATTTAAAAGTATTCGAACCCTAATAATAGGAAACCGCGTACCCATTAAAACCAAACCACCGGTATAATTATGCAAATAAAACGCCAAATTACCGGAACCTACGGAATTAAACACCTTAGAAAAATCAGAACCAAAACCATTGGAACAAACCCACTATATCCGGATAATCCAACAAACCCCAACGGACGAATCCAGTAACGAATTAAAAAACGAATTTAGCGAAAAAAAGATTATATTTTCAAATTTATATAATGCAGCAAGGGAAAATAACCCTTATTTATAAAAAAAAAACTTATCGATTTATACCGAAACGACCAATTAGTGCAATTTCCCGGAGTATTATTTGGAATATAAATATAAAACCCCATAGGATTAATTAATCCAACCTTCGGAAACCACCCAATTTTGGATACCAAATATCCCAAACATACAAAAGTTTTTTGGGTAAAAAGTTTTCGAAATAACTGCGGATTACATTTTAATAAAAAAATAGTCCACAATTTTTTCCACGAAGACGCAGAACAATAAACATCCACGAAATATATACCACTATTAAATTACCCAATTGGGAAATTAAAATAAAATTTAATACCGAACCAACGGTAATTTTCACCTTTTATAACGATTACCCTATGGTATATTACAATTAAAAACAATTCCTATAGAACGAATATACCCGAAATATTTGCAAAATATATATATATATATATATTAGCCAAAATACAGGCATAGCACGAAATAAAGTCACGATAACCAGGACCCGCACCTATGACCAGAATTATATGGAACCCCAACGTTAAAAATAACGAAATACCCATAAACGCACGAAAAACGCCTGCACCAACAGGGCACCGATTTAATAAAATCAAAATTAAAAACAGCTTTACGCCCCGGAATAAAAAGAATAAAGACCCACGACGCGAATCCAACAAACTAAGAACTAATATAACCAAACGGTAGCAATAAAGACGGAATAAAAAACTCTAAACGCCACGCAAACCACGAAAACAGCACACGAATACATATTCCTAAATATACGATTTAATGGAAAACCCATACGAACGTTTTTTGACAACGGAGCATAAAGCAACTACATTTTTCTAAAAATCGTGAAAAACCGCAAATACTTTGGTAATAAAAAAAAAAACCATATCGACTGCAAACCGTAAAAAAAAGGCAGTTTTATACGGGAACGGCACTATCGAAATAGAAACCGTATACCTTTGGATGGAAAACTATGGACCAAAAAAACAAATTACTTTGGACATTACGGAAACAAGGAACAAAAATATAATTTTAGGAATTCCCTGGTTTAAAAGGAGTAACCCCCGGATAAATTGGACTACAGGCCAAATTTAATGGGAAAAACACCTAATTATTGAACGACCTCCAGTATAATAGGGCTTATATAGGAAGTATAGGGTACGGAAAAACCAAATAAAGCAGATAGCGTACCTATAGGAAGGACGACCAACCCCAGAGCCAATATCGGAAAAAAACGATTATTTACAGGTTAAACCCGATCCAATTATATAATACAAATTACGAAGGAACAGACGAAAAACGGCAAAATCCCAGAAAAATACCAAAATTATACACGATTATTCAGCCAAAAACTCGAAACAAAATTACCCGAACACAGTCCGTTCGACCACGAAATACCATTAAAAAAAGGAACCTAACCAAAATTCCATAAAATATACGGTTTAAATCCGATATAAATGGAAATTTTAAACGAATACCTCGCAAAAAACCTTAAAAAAGGTTATATTAGACCATCGATATTACCAGTAGGATATCCAATCCTTTTCGTACCAAAAAAACGGAAAATTACAATTATGCGTGGATTATAAACAGTTAAACGATATTATAATAAAAAATTGCTACCCGCTCCCACTAATAGGAAAATTTCGAAATATATCTTACCAAATACAATGGTTTACGATATTAAATTTTAAAAAATATATAATTTAATCCGTATAAAGGAAGGCGAGGAATGGAAAATAGCATTTCACACCAGACGAAAACATTATAAATACCTGGTAATATTTTTCGGTTGTACCAACGCCCCCGCAACCTTTTAAACCATAATTAACCACGTTTTTAAGGAATGCTTAAACATTTTTGTCGTTATTTACCTGGACGATATCCTTATTTTCTCCAAAACGTTGGAAAAACATAAAAAACACGTTTACATAATTTTACAAAAACTACAAAACGTTAAACTTTTAATTGAACCCGAAAAATGCATTTTTTACAGCAAATAAATTAATTTTTTGGGATATACCATCGTCCCTGGAAAAATCAGGATAGAAAAATCAAAAATCCAAACAGTAAGGGAATGGCCCCAACCACAAAACGTAAAAAACGTTCGGGTATTTTTTGGATTCGTAAACTTATACAAAAGATTTGTTAAAAGTTACGGCGCGATCGCCACCTTATTAACCAATATAACCAAAAAAGACCTAAAATTCCAATGGACGGAACGAATATAGCAAATTTTCGAACAGCTACGAAATGCAATAGCACAAAACCCGATTTTCAAAATACTAGACCCAACGAAACCTTTCGAAATCGAAACCGATGCATCCAATTATGCAATCGGAGGATAATTTAGCCAGCGAAACGAAAAAGGACGCCTGCACTTTTGCGCCTTTTTTTTCACAAAAATTATATAAACCAGAATTTAATTACCAAATCCACGATAAAAGATTTATAGCTATTATCCAAATATTCGAAAAATGGAAACCACAGCTATCCGGGATTAAATACGAAATATTAATTTATACGGACCATAAAAACCTAACCCATTTTACTACCAGCAAAATATTGAGCAAACAACAAATTAAATGGGCAAAATTCCTATTAAAATTCCATTTTAAAATCATTCACCGAAAAGGAACAAAAAATGGCAAAACCGACGCCTTTAACAAAAAACCAAACCATAAAAACACAATACCCGAGGAAATACGGAAGATCCTCGCGGCAAACGACAGCGGAAACCTTTTACCAATTCACCGAAATTTTATAACGACCAATACGGTAATTATACCAGAAAGAATACGGAAAATCCACGAAAATAAAGCCCACGGATACCAAAAAATTTCCAAAAAACGGAAACGGTTAAAACAGCACCATAATTTCATAAAAATACGATAAAAAGTACGAAAAACCATTAAAAATTGCGAACTTTGCGCAAAAAGCAAATCCGCCAAACATCAACTTTACGGGCTCCTACAACTTTTACCAACCCCTAATAAGACCTGGCAAACCATTACAATAGATTTTATGGTCAAATTACCACCTTCCGAAAAACCACTTACTAAAATTAAATATAATAGCATATTAATTATAATGGATGAATTTACTAAATACGCCTATTTCCTACCTTATAAGGAAAATAATAACGCCGAAAAAATCGTTTACATATTTTTACGAATAATTATTAGCAACTACGGACTTCCAAAAAACATTTTTACGGACAAAAATAAACTTTTTACATTAAAATTCTGGAAATCTTTAATGGAACAATAAGGAATTAACCATAAATTATTTGCAATATTCCACCCACAAATAAACGGATAAATAAAACGAACAAACTAAATATTAAAACAATATTTAAAATATTATATAAACCACAAATGGGATAATTGGGTACGGTTATTACCTATAATATAATTTGTATATAATAGTTTAAAAAATAAAAATACCAAAATAACCCCGTTTTATACCAATTACGGATTTAACATTACGGTATATGGAAAACCAAAAACCACGATTACGGCCCCACGAACCGATAAACAAACAAACGAATTACGAAAATTCCACCAAAAATTCCACCAGGAATTGGAATTCGTACGAAAAAAAATAACCAAATACGCCAACTAATATCAGATAAAGGGACCATTTTTCCAGGAAAAAAATAGCGTTTATTTTATTCGACGCAATATTAAAATATAACGACCAAATAGCAAATTTAATTTTAAAAAGTTTGGACCTTTTAAAATCGATAAAAAGATTAGCGAAACCAATTACAAACTATTATTACCAGGAATTATTAAAATTTACCCAACGTTCCACGTATTATTATTGGAACCAGCACCACCCGGCACCAATATACAAAAAACAATCGAAATCGACGCAGAAAAAATATACGACGTCGAACGAATACTGGATTACAAACGTAACTACGGTAAAACAAAATATTTTATTAAATGGGAAAATTATAAATACGAAAAAAGAATTTGGGAACCCTTTAACCACCTCCAAAATTGCCAGGAACAACTCCGCCAATATTATCAAAAACTGGATTTGCGAGCAAATTAGCCAAAAAAAAGGACAACCTAAGAAAGCACCATTTACTATTCCCAAAAACTAAAGATCGACCAGGACTCGAAACCATACCACCAAACGAATTTATAAAGAAAATAATTGATACATACTACGAACTAAAATATACGAATAAAACACAATTTACCGACCAATTACTGCGCAAAAATATTTATTTTATCCAATAAAAAAGGATTTAAAGGACCTATAGGGAAGGACGAATCCCAAATAAAATTGGAATCCGTAAAAAACGATTCCAAGGACATTTTAGGAAGGATTTCGGCCGATCGTCGTCGCTCTTCCTATTTTACCTTTTTACGTTCGATTCGATTCAATTCCTCCAAATTATTAATCCCGCGAATTACAGCTCGCATCATTTTTTTAAACTACAATTTTTTTTGTTTTCGTAAACGGAAAAATTTTAGCTGTTTTTCCTAAATCTTTTGCTATTTTACCAAAATATCCTCCTCCAAAACCTCCACTTTAACATTAAATTTGGATTATTACCGACCGATATTGCGCAATTAAATATTTAAAACACCTAATACGTCGTAACCGGAATGGTTAATACGAAAACATTTGATGCAACGAAAGGAATTTTGCGGTAAAATTATATAACGCATTATACCGCGGGATTCGCAATAAAAACAAAAAGGCATATCCACAAAAAAGGGAAAAAAAACGAAAAAAGCGTGGCGACGTTTTGTCGACGAACGACCAAATTTTAATTTAATTATACGATTAAATATGGCGCAAAAAAATTAGCTAGGAAAAAAGGAAAGCGAAATAAAAATCAGGGAAATACGGACTATTTAAAAACCAAAAGGATTTGGCCAAGGGAGAGGAGATTTGATATTACGACCAAATAATTGGGCCGGCATTAATAAGGCCAGGCGGGGTTACACCCCTCCTAACGACACACGGAACCCGACCGACAGTAACGGGATTATATAAGGAAAAGAATTACGTAATTTCACGTAACCACCAAAAAAATGATTTTTTGTAATTTGTAAAACCTCGATTGGGAATTACAGATTAAACAGATCAAGAAGATTATATTTGGAATATAGTTTATATAAAATACGTTTATTACCATATAAATAAATTCGATTTTAGGATTGTTTAGCAGCAATTAAATCTTAGTTAACCTCAATATTTACTTAAAAACGATTATAACTTCACCCCAGTTATTAAGAACCCCCGTTACCCAGTTAAGACGCTCAGTTGCTTCAACCCACTTTACTTTACCCTAAGAACAGGTTACCCGTTACCTTGATCGTAACAATAACATTATTTCGAACAAGGATATCGCACCCTTTAACCTCCAAACAAAACGAATGTTTAACGGTATTTAAGCGTCCTTACGCCTTGCGATCCTTATCGTACAAAGTATTTTTTAATAATACGCCCCCTGTATTATAATGTATAAAACCATTAACGATATTTATTCCAAACGAGGGGATATATAAAACGTTACTTAACGTAACCTTTTTAAATTGGTCAGTTTTTTGGCCGTAACGGGCCTGTATTTTTACAGTTCCGGTACCTACAAGCCTAATAGGGCCACCTCCTGTACCGATTTTGACTGTAAAACCGGGGGTATAATCGGTAAAAAATTGCTTATTTGCAAAAATATGGTGCGTGCTACCTGTATTGTACAGGATAAGGTAACCTAATTTCCATGGTTTAGGGGTCTTTTTTACGCCGCGTCCAGGCTTCGCTTCAACTTTAAAATTAGCTGTTAAAGCCTGTGGTTTTAACGTTTTACCGGTATCGGTTTCCGAATCCGAATCCGAACGTAATTTTATAATTCCGCTAATAGCGGAATTAACCTCCTGCTCCACGGCGTTATACGCTGCGCTTTCGTTAACGTCACCTGGAAACGAGCCCGTAAATAATTCCAAATCCATAAAAACTATGGACGTTCCAGCGGTTAATTCGCTGGAGGAGGATTTAGGATTTTTTACAAAAACAGAATCCGAATTAAAATTTTGACTTTTTTTTCGTAATTTAAAGGTATTTTCCTGCCCATTATTTTCCTTTTTAGCGCTTTTTTAGCGTTTTTTTTACCCGTTTTTTTGCCTTTAAACCTATAATTAACGGCCTTCGCCGTTGTAAAGCCTAAAATCGAATTTTCGAATATAAGGTCCGCCATAAGGTATTGCAAATTTAACTTTTCCGAATTTTGGCCTATTGCCTGCAGGGCCCGTTGGGTACTGCGTTGGCGTTCGGTCCAAATAGGGAATATCCCCTCCAGGGCCCGTAAATACTGGCTTCGTACGTTTACGGGGTTAATTTGCACGTTGGTATTCGCTAATTTAGCTACCAGTAAATTAAAACGGTTATTAAATTTAGGTATTATTCCTTTAAATTTTGAAAAATTTAAGACGTGGAATTCCCGATATAGTGAATCTCGATTAACTTCGGGTGCAACGGAATAATTATCTTCCAGGGTTTTATAAACCGTTACGGGGTTGGAATGCCATGCAATGGATTTTAAAAGTTCCTTACTTAAACTGTTTTTTATAAATAATAATAGGATTAATTGCTCGTGTTCCGGTAAAGTATAACCAATTTCAGGGTTGGAAATAAAATCCGCTGCTTTTACAACCCTTAATTATACTATTAACGCCTGTTTCCACAAATCGTAGTTGCTAACCCCTACTAATTTACAATTTTCGGGAAAGGAAAATACCCATTTCGATAGTTTTTTACCTATCCCGTTACCTAAATTTAGGTTTCTGGTGGATTAGGGGGTGCAATAGCGGGTTTGTCTTCCGAATTACCATTAAAATTAGTGGAATTACCGCTTTTTAAGGTTAACAGGGCAGTTAACTGTTAAATTGTCCTTTACAATTAATCCATTTGCGTGATTAACGCTTTTATTTGCAGGTTTTGGGCCTGTAATTTAGCGGTTAAAACTTCGTTCGGGCTGGGTTTAGGCCCTTTATTTGTTGGAACTGGGCCTGGAAGGCCCGAAATAGGGCTGTTTTCCATTGTAGGGTAACCTAAATTATAATTGCAATTCGTTAATTTATAGCTGTAATTAATTAACCTAATTACCCAAAGGTAAATACCCTATTTAATTTAGGATTTGCTATACCGTTTGCCTTTTAACGGGTATAGGCCTGTAATTACCAATTACAGGGTTTATTGCTATTTTTAATGGTAAAAATCCATTAAAATACAGGGTTGGAATCCCTAAAATCCACAATCAAGGGGTGCCCTGGTATTTGTACCAATCCAAGTGCACGTAACGAATTCAATTCGTTAAATGGGTGCAGGGTAGACTGCAGGGTATCGTGCAGGGTAAACTAACCACTAACGTAATTCCGCTAATGGGTTTATGGGCTATTGTAAACCCTATTAAACGCAATAGGATTCAATGGGCTATTAGCGAACGAATACAGGGGTTTTTGGCCCTAACTCGCTAACGTAAACCCTATTAAAAATTCAAACCAATTACAGTGGCGTGCACGATCCACAAAAACCACACCAGAAATTTTTGGATTTGCAATACAAGCGATCGCTGCAATACCTGAAAGGGCCTAAATCGAACGCTAATTTTTAGCGATCCCCATTGTAAGTACAGGGGGTTAGGTGTTGAATTAGCGCTTAAAACCAACAATTTTATACAGAAACAGCAATATCTTCGTCAATACACGTGCTATAAGGATACGACAATAACTAAAATAAAGCCTAAATTTCAGGTTTCCCAGCGATGCAAAATGCACTTTAATGCATAAATTAAAATCTCTCCGGGCCTATAACCTGTTAACAATATAAATTGCTAACAGGGGGTTAAGTATTAGCCTAGGTGCGGCGTAGTGCTAATTGCGGTGTAAAAGCTTGTAATTACAGGGTTTATATGTATTAAATTCACTAATTTTGGGATTGATAGATTTAATTCATTGGTGGGGGAGATTTTGTTTTGTCTGCCTTATATATTTTCCGACATCGAAATGGGGGTCCACACCCCGCAAAGGGTTCCGGTGCCGCACACGATTTTCCGAAAAATTATTTTGTATGCGTTATTGAAAAAACACCTTTATTTCCATACAAACCATTTTTGGGTTCGCATTAAATTGCTAATTTGGTGAAAATTTCAACCCGGTATAGGGTAGCTGAATCGTAAGTGCAGGGTGGGTGTTAAACCCGGTATAAGGTAAAACCCCATTCGCTGATTTTGAATCGCAATTCCTGCAACACACAAAATATAACAGAAAATCCGACAGCCGTAACAACCCCATTTCGGCACTATTTATTGTGGCTTATATACAAATAAAAGCGGACCCATTACATGCCAAATAACGCATATAATTAACATTTATATTCCGTTATTAAAAAGCGTTCATACAGCGTTTTTATTAAATTTATATGTTTAGGAATAATTATTCGTGTGCTATTTTCGTGGTTTGTGTGGCGTTTAGGGTTTTTATTCCCGTTTTTATTATTACCGTTTGGTATTTTATACCGTTTGGCCATTTTAGTTTCTTAGTTTACTGGTCTCGTGTCGTGGGTTTTTAACTTTTTATTTGGGGACGTATAATTGCTTTTAATTTTCATATTATTAAATTGGTATCCGATTGGTGTGGGTGTTTTTCGTGCGTTCGTGGCTATTTCGTTATCTTTTACGCTGGGGTTTTACACGATTTTTGTCATTAGTGCGGGTCCTGCTTATCGTAATTTTATTCGTGCTATGCCTGTGCTTTGCTTAGCATATGTATTTTGCATATATTTCGGGTATAGTCGTATCATGGAAATTGTTTTTGATTATCGCATATTATGGGGTAATCGTTACAAAAAGTTAAAATTACCGCTAATTCGGTATCAAATTTTATTTTAATTTCCCAATTGGGTAATTTAGTGGTGGTATATATTTCGTCAATATTTACTATTTTGCGTCGTCGTGGGAAAAAATCGTGGATTATTTTCCTGCTAAAATGTAATTCGCAATTATTTCGAAAACATTTCACCCAAAAGATTTTTATATATTTGGGATATTTGGTGCCCAAAAAAGGGTAATTTCCGAAAATTGGATCCATTAATTTTATAGGGTTTTATGTTTATAATCGCAATAATATTCCGGGAAATTGCACTAATTGATCGTCTTGGTATAAGTCAACAAGTTTTGTTTTGTAGATATAAAGGTTGGTTTCCCTTACTGTATTGTATATATTTAAAAATATAATTTATTTTCGCTGAATTCGTCCTTTAATTCCTTATTGGATTCGTTTGTTAGAATTTGCTAGATTATTCGGATACGGTGGGTTTGTTCCAATGATTTTTGTTGATTATATGCGTTATTTAGCATATAATGGGTCCACTTTTATTTGTATATGAGCCACAATAGATAGTGCCGAAGTGGGGCTGTTGGGGCTGTCGGATTTTCTATTATATTTTGTGTGTGTTGCAGGAGTTGCGATTCAAAGTCAGCGAGTGGGGTTTCACCCTGTACCGGGTTTAATACCCACCCTGCACTTACGAGTCAGCTACGCTGTACCGGGTTGAAATTTTCACCAAGTCAGTGTGAGGAGGTTACGAGATAAAATAAGCTTAATCTTAAACGCGGGGAAAAGTGGATCATGTATAAGGCTGATGGGACGTTGAACTGGCAGATAACCGTCTGCTAGCGGGTAATAGAAATAATATATTGTTGTTGCATAATCGATTCGTTGAATCGTTGAATCGATGAAAGTTATAAAGGTGATGAATCTAAGGCTAAATTATGAATTACGTGTTCGAATCCGTAGGTGCAGATCTTCGATCCGGATGTCCGGAATGCGGGGTCACGTCACATGATTTGGCCTTATTCATGTGACTGACCTGCCGACCTATTGAGCCTAACGGCCTATTGTGCTTATGCATGCACAGAAAATCTGCGACCACAACGGGATTCGAACCCACGCACTTTAACGTATATATGATATAGATTATGGTACGTGCATTATACCACTAAGCTAGATTAAATATGACGTATTTGTTTTCTTGTTAAAACTATGAACAAAGACGTGATATATAAAGCTTTGTATATATGAACGCGTATACGTTTTATTTGTTATTTAATTATTTATTCGATGCAGGGTGACTAATAAAATTAGCCCGTGCCAGCCGTTATAAAATAATGCAGGGTAGCTAATATAATTAGCCCTGCGCTAGCTATGTTCACAGTCAGCAAATCCGTGCGAACCCAGAGATGGTTTGTATGGAAATGAGGGTGTTTTTTCGACAACGTATACAAAATAATTTTTCGGAGAATCGTGTGTGGCACCGGAACCCTTTGCGGGGTGCGGACCCCCACTTCGATGTCGGAGAGTATGTAAGGGAGATAAAGCAAAGTCTCCCCCACCAATGAATCAAATCTATTAATCCCAAAATTATTGAACCATTTTAGTGAGTTTAGTGCATTTAAGCCCTGTAATTACAGGCTTTTACAACGCAACTAGCACCACGCCGCACCTAGGCTAATGCCTAAACCCCTGTTAGCAACCCATCTTGTTAACAGTTTTAGTTTTAATTTTTTTGGGGTATTTAATTCCGTAAATTCGGGTAATTTGGTGTTTTGTTTACGTAATTGTATTAATCGTTTGATTTTAATAGGGACGCGGTTTTTTACTGTTAGGGTCCGGGTGTTTCTGGGTTTTTGTGGGTATTATCCTGCGTCTGTTTCTGTATGATTATGGGTTATATAGTCATCGTCGTAACATATGGTCCAATTTATTAGGTTATATTAATCCGGTTATATTTATTGGTAGGTGGTGGCGTTTAATTTTCGTGGTTTTTTGGAGTCGGGGGTGTTATCTCAATACCCAATTACAAAATCGGGGTGTAAATTTGGAGCGTCACTGGGATAAAACTTGGCGATATATCCCGGTTTATGATATTTAAAACATTTGCTATTTTTGGGATTTTTGCGGGGTTTTGAATATTATATCGCGTCAAAATTTTTAAGTCCGTTATATATTCCGTAGGAAATGTTATATTCGCGAGGTGGTTTGGGGTATCAGTATTTGCGTCCTGTATTAATTTATCGCAAAATTGGGCCTTATACGTTACATCCTTCGCGTCGTTCCAATTTCCGTTTATAAAATCGGTTATTTATTTTTATTATTTATTTTACGTATTCGGCTAAAATATCGGGTCGTTTTTTTTTAATAAATTCGTTTTTCATTGTTTTTTTTAGTCCCGCATAGAAACGTGCCATTAGGGTTTCGGGGCCACAAAATAGTTTGGCGGTAATTTGTCGAAATTTACTAATGTATTTGGATGTCGATTTGGTTTAAGTAAGGTGCATTAATTTACGTTTAACCGTGCGTTCCTTGTTTGGGTTACCGAATACTCCTTTGAAGCATTTTTCGAAATTCTCTTAATTGTCGAAAATGCGGTTGGTTTCAGTTTAACGGTTTTTTTAGTATAATCCAACTAATTTCGTAAAATTGGTTCGAACTAGGCGAACGTATCGCCTTTTAGTAGCGAAATTGCGTAAATAACTTTATTTGCGTTATTATCGAAATTCTCCCCGTTAAAATAAGAGTGGGCCCGGGCTTTTTAAAAAAAAATTTATAAAGTCCTTAGGATCCTATTATAAAATAATAATACAGGGTATTTAATATAATTCCTACTAATTCCATTAATTTGTTCGGTTATTCGTTTTCAAAATTGTTGATTTTCCGTTTGGAGCGTTACGACCATTTGGCGCAAAGCGTTAGCGTTAGCCGCAGCCTTAATCGTAAAAGGGGTTTGGAGGGTGGTTTTGTGGGAAGATATCGCTTCGATAATACTATTCGGTATATTTTAAAATAAAATATTAAATAAAAGCAATTAAAATATTACAATTAGGGTATCGATAACCTGCTTTATAGGGTAAAATACAGTGGGTCAAAGCAATTAAGCGTTTTAATTGGGTAATTAGGGTTTTTGATAATTGAGGTGAAATTATAATCGGTTTTAATAAACATCAAATTAATTTAAAACATAAAATTGATTGTTGCTCAGCAATTTTAAATCGAATTCATTTTATGGTAATAAATATGTCCGTATATAATTAGGTAATTATTCCGTGTAAATGATTATAATTATTTTGGGGTAATTACCGCCAGGGGTGATCACTTTTTTGGTAGTGACCCTGATTACCTTTTGCCGGTAATCGGTTTAGGGTTTTTTATTTTATTCCTACGTGATTTGGTGTGTTCCAGTCTTTGCTCGTGTTTCGAAATTCCCGCTGATTCCCGCCTGGGTTCCGACACTCCTTTTTTTGCCCAATAGTGTTGGTCGCAATCCTGGTCGTAACATTAGGCTACGGAATGAAATAATTGTGGAGTTTTGGGTTTCGGGGGTTAGCCCTAAAATTAATATAAAACTCTCGGACGCCGTAAAAGTTCAACTTCAGTATTAAAACTAAATTCAGGCGTTATTTTATATATTCCATTGCTATTTAATTCAAATTTAAAACTTAGCCGTAAAGCCCAAAGCTCCATACTATGCAACTATTGTTCCATTCATATCTGTAAGTTTATTTACATAAGAAATGTTTTGGTTCAAATTTGAGGTCAATTTACTATTTTTCGCCGTTCATTTCGGTCTTTTCTTTATTTTAATGATTAATATTTCGTCATATAAAAATAAGTACAAATCGTAAGAATATGCGGTTTTTACGCCGGATTAAACATTTAATAGGATTATTAACAGCAATTGAATTATATTTTTATACATAAAATTCGGTGAACTTGATATTTCCCGAGTTTAATTTGGCTTTAGCGGCATAGCTTTTTAAATTTTTGTTTTTCGGTTTCCGATTTTCTTCTATATTCTTTTTATTCTTTTAGCAGGCCTTTGAAACTTTTGCACCTGGCCGCTAATATGCGTTGGTGTTGTATCTATGAGGTTTCAAGATATATATATGTATGGATACAATTTATAATGGACGCGATTTTCTATTTTTACCAATTTTAACGAGATTAAAATCAAATTTCCAGGGATTGAATTCCGTTTATTATCAAACTTTTATGTGGAATTTGGTTTGTAATATTTGATTCAATTATTATTTTATAACCACAAATATCAAGTTTGTGGTATTTTTGCTTTTTTATTTCTTTGGTTCAATATGAAAAAAATAAAGTTGATTAAGATTTATAGAGATTAATGCTATATACTATCTATTTAAAATGAATATCCTATTTTGTATATTTCTGAGGTTGTTGTTTAATTGGTTAACAAAAAGCAAAACTAAATATCAATGTTAATAAAATATTCATTTAAAGGAGAATTACATGCACGTTGCACCGTTATTCTCGAAAATATTTATATTATATATTCTGAAGTTTTATTTGCATTTTCTTTCGTTTATTGTGGTTAGAATTTAACCATACTAAATAACACCAAAAAGGATATTTATAATATTTCGATATCATTCGTATTAAAACAGTTGCAATAGCGCCTTTTGCATTGGAAGACCCCCAAATTCGAAATAATATAACGCAATTTACCCCATATTGTTTCGACTTTTATTCATTTTCTTGGTTTTATATTTAATTCTATACAACATTTATACTATTTGACTTTTGCGGTTACAATATACATATAATGAGAATATAGTGCAAATACCTGCCCTATACGGAGAAATACGACAAATTATCCTCAGATTAGAATGAGCGCGGTCTGTTCGAACAATGTAATTGGTCGAAAAGCCATGTGGTTAAAAGGTATATGGAGCGTTCGGACCCGGCAGGGGTCGAGTCCAAGCATTGAAACTACTTCGATGCAGGATAGCTAGTAAAATTAGCCCTGCGCTAGCCATATCTGAAATTGTATCCTTATTTTATAACCCCTTTATTAA
The DNA here is from genome assembly GCF_004337985.1 of Pyricularia pennisetigena. Classification (NCBI taxonomy): domain Eukaryota; kingdom Fungi; phylum Ascomycota; class Sordariomycetes; order Magnaporthales; family Pyriculariaceae; genus Pyricularia; species Pyricularia pennisetigena. The sequence goes on from NC_043740.1 coordinate 993,840, forward strand.
TATTTTAATTTAAATGTCAAATCATCCTATTTCTCGATTATCACAAAGCTATTGTTGGATTATTAGCCCGTTTAGGCTTTCGGAAATTCTGTTTCATTCAAACCTTCTGGATTTAACTTTCCAATAAACTATTGCCCTATTGAATAAAATGTAAGTTCTGCTCCAAAAATATGAGTGCGTTTAAACTTCAATAGGCGAAAATTACTATTTTGTACAATTATCTTAAGGCAGGAGTAAGGTTAATAATATCATATAAATCCCTACCAAACAGCATCGATGATCCCAAGTTATCCTCGATGTTTGCGATTCCGACAGTTATATATGGCTCATTATAAATAATGGGCGCATGGGCAAGTATACGAACGTGAAGTCTGTCGGAACTTGCGTGTATTTGCAGTATCAAATGTAAAGAAACTTTTAAATACCAGGCCGACGGTCGGCCAAAGCCTTGATGTCTTTCACCTTGGCGTGTGAGGTGAAAAACGGGACACTATAACGTTTAACTGCCGCTCGGATATTGATTCTTTTAAGCCGATTAAAATTTATTAAACCTAAAACTAGTTCGCGTTTCGCGATTTGGTGATTCCCTTACCAATGGTGGAAAAAATACGTATGGAAGTGGAAGGATAGTGCGTATTGGAAAAATAATTAGGGTCCCAAGGAGCCATGTTAAAATTAGCAATTTATGAAAATTTAAAGCTTAACGTTATCCTGGCTTATAATTGTTGTAAACTTTATCCTTTTTCATTGTCTATTTTAATGAGCGTAGCTTATAACCTAAAACTATAAATATCCTGGGTGAAACAAAGGATTGCGTAGGCTTTGGGCAAAATCCACCGTATAGGTTATGTTCGATGTGTTAAGGTGGTGTTAGCTGGGTAGCAGAATGAAATTTGTTTAGGAATGAGTAAGTTTCGTAACGAAAGTGGGTAACAAAGAGTGTTGTGGCTTGCTTTTTTGTTATTTGGCTAAATGAGGACAATTAAACCTGTTTGCGGTGCATGTATATGCGACACCTTTAAATGCGAGAATTATTGGTTTCTCCGAGGATCTGCTATAATCCCTTCAACTGAATACCCTGGTGGTGGACACGGTCTCCCTGGTTTATCGCCGGTCCAAACAAGTATGGCACAGTCCCGAGATGGAAAAAGTGTACAATTTTCCCATTCATGGGCCCGGTTACCAAAAACTCTCCAATTACCGCTGAAAGAAATGGAATTGCCGCTAATTTCGTAACTTTCGATGCGATGTATACATTTTTCGTGCCCTTCAGGCTTCCGTTCCCATATATGAAAGGCGCAATTAAGGTTGGCGAAGGCGCTAGGGAGGTTAACAGTAACGGTGGCAAAAGCGACAAAAGTTTTGAAATACATGACTGTAAATATGTAAAATATGTGAACCGTAAGAGCGTAGATAGGGGGAAAGTTGTTGAAAAGTAAAGAGACTACCGTATAAGTAAATAATTGAACGGTTTGAACTTGATTTTGAGTAATGGTCGTAAGCGGAATAATTTACCGATTTAGCTATTTATATTATTCAATATCAACTTTTATACACATTTATATACTTAGTATCTTGGAACTACTTTACCTCTGCGCGTAGAGAAGATATTTTTAAATACATAATATAGTTACTGATATAACTTACCTTGCTGTTATTATTTATTGTAAGATAACTCATATGTGTTTGTTTTTATTATGCGCCTGGTTTTAATTTAATATTTTAAACGTTTCCCTTCGGGAAACATTACCAAAGTATACAATCTGTCATTATGGGCGTATCTACCGACTTCAAAATATGTATGACTAACAAAACCTAAAAATAAGCCCAACTTATGATTAATTATTTAAATTAGTTATTTCAAAATGGATGGGGTCCGTGAGCATGATTGGCAAACAAAATAACAACACTCATTGAAGCGCATTATTATCAGCTAAGATTAAGATTTAAAAGAAGAAAATAGTATTAACTCAGCCGTAGTACAGTACGGATTAGAAATAACCAACAGTTATCAATGAATAACCCCCAGCATTTATGGTATAAGAAGATAACGCCGAGGATGAAAATAGATTTCAATAGTAAATATTCCATAAAAAGTTATTAATGCCCCAAATACAGCGTATAAAATACCCGTTGCATAAAACAAAACGTAACAATATTTGTTAACGTATAATATAAAACGCATTAAAAGTTTACTACCATAGTAAATATAACGTATTTAAAACTTATACTGTATATTTAACGGCCAGGCATACATTGGAAAACCTCAATATATTAGGCGCTGTTAACAAAAACCCTAAACTAAAGAGGAAACAGAAATTACAACGGCACGCTGGAGAAACGCGCTTGAATCCGAGGTTAGTGGATCCTTTCATCCGATCCCTGGTTCGCGTGACTGGTGGAGCCGGGTCGTAATACTAAAGATACGTGCCACGAAAGCGATCCCAAGGAGACAATGCTGCAATATAAGTGCGATTTTATTCAAAAATCTAAAACTAGGTCTAATAAAAGAAGAAAGGCACGCAGTGCCAATCGCGTACACGCGCCTAAACGAATAAATAACAAACGAGGCCTGGCGCCTTGTCACGTGAGGTGGAGCTAGTCACGGTGGCCAGTCGCCCAGGCACGCCACTTCTGCACAATGGTCTAGCGAGGGCAAGACGGCTAATTGAGGCTGCGGATTTCAGGCAGCATAACGCTTTCAAAAAACGGTTTGACATGGCGGCAAAACTATGACGAAAATGGCGACTGAAGGGTCGTCTGGAAAGCGTAAAGGTTAATAATTATCACAGCTACAGGCGGTTATTATTAGGTGATTTGTAGAAAGTAGTCGAAAAAATTGGTGATGCCGCTGTCCCTGGTGATTGCACTGTCCAGCATTAATTTATGGAGCTGTTGGGAACGAAACCGGATTAAGTGGAGCGTGGCACGAGTACCGCTTTATAAAGGCATAAAACACCGGAAAGTTCAATTCAAAACATCAACGGCCTGTTTTTGTTTATTCGGAAACCCCTTCAAAACGAGCCAATATATTCGACTTTTGTTAATTATGCCGATATTTAATTATCTGCGTGCAAAAAAATGGAGCCGACTGCACTTAACGTGCGGTCGCAGGGCCCTGGTAAGGCTTATTCCTAGTCTCAGGGCTCATAGCCGAAGCCAAGAGCTCCACATTTAATCAATTTCGTGGCTTAATTGCGGCTTTAAAATATATTTGTGGGCCCGTCCAAAGAACGCTTTGGTTTAGGTTTGGGACAATTTGTCAATTTTCGCCGTTTATAGCGGGTATTTGCACTATATTCGCACTGTAATAGCCAAATCTAAAAGGATAAACAATAAATGTAGATGAAAATTCGAATAAAATAATAAATAAAAATCCTACAAATATGTGGTAACCTGCGTTGTAAAATCCGAACTTTTATAATTTCTTCATTACAAGAACCGTTATGATCGCTGTTCTAATTTTACTAATATTTAAATATGATATTAATTATATGCATTATTTTACATATAATCGTTCCACTTTTATTTATGCATAATCCACAACATATAGTGACGAAGTGGGGTTACTAGGGTTGTCGGATTATCCATTTATTCTTAGTCTTAATGCTCAGATTAGACCCCCCGGCTTCGCAGTGGGGACCGAACGCTCCCTATACCTTTTAGCCACATGGCTTTTCGACCAATTGCATTGGCCGAAAAGATCGCGCTCGTTCTAATCTAGGGACAACTTGTCGCATTTCGCCGCTACGGCGGTACCACTAATAATTTTCCTTGATTTAAGGATAATTTGTCGCATTTCGCCATTTATAGCGCTACTATTAATAATATATTTAATGTTGCAATATCACCAATAACCACTTCTGTTGGAATAGAGGTAATCGCGGTGAAATTAACAATAGAGCGATGAATCACGTGCGATGCCGCACGGGCCAATTGCACGTGACTCACCCGCCCAATTGCGAAGTATAAGACGGAAGGACGTTTAAAAACTCACCTTTAGACAGTTTTATAGAACAGACAATCAATATATATCTTTATACTCGTATAACAACGTTCTGTTGATCGATCGACATTACGAAAAGCCTATTAACAATTTCCCTAATTTGAGGACAATTTGTCATATTTCGGCGTTTATGGCGGATATATGCACTGTACTGGCATTATATATATAATATACGCAAAAAGTCATAGTATAACCACTGAGCATAATTGAATATTTAATTAAAAAAAATATGTAAAAATAGTAAAAGTATAAGGTACCCTGTATTACAGATTTTGAATTTTTGTGGTTTTTTTAAAGCAGAAAGCACTATTTTAACTGCTTTTGTTAACTTAATATTTAAATATTAAATGCAATTCGCAATTTCAAATTATATTAATTACTATTTTAAATAAAAATGAATTTCCCTACAACGCACATATATAAGGGAATATTAATATTGAAAATTAAACAGAGAAAAACGCACGCAATTATCGTTCAAAATAAATATTCCATTAATCCTTTTCTATTAATTGATAAAATATGAAAAAATTGAATAATTTTCCCATTTATTAGTTAAACAAATTGAAACTTTACTATAACTAGTTTTTAATAATATTTTATTACAATACGGTTTAACTTTTTTTTTATAAAATTTATTTAATTAAATAAAGCAAAAAATAGAAAACGACACAAATTTAGCATTGTTGTATATAAAAAAATGATAAAAACGGGTATTATAAATCCGATCCTACGTAGACGTTTGTCCATAGACGTAGACCGACCCTTAACATTTTGGTTTTATTATCAATAAAATTGGTAAAAATATAAAATTGTTTCAATTGTAAATTATATACAAAATTGTATATACCTTACCTATCCGCTTATTTGACGGTTTATATAGTCCGATATACATATTAGATTGTAAGATTGTACTATATATACGTATATCACGCCCCACGTGCAGAGATTTCAGAATTTGGGTGCAAAAGAAAAATAATATAAAATTAATTAAATAAAGCAAAAAGAAATAAATAGCACACATTTAGCATTTTTATATATAAAAAAATCTTTAAAATTGTTGGAATAGAGGGAATCGCGGTCAAATTAACAATGGAGCGATAATCCACGTGCAATGCCGCACGGGCCAATTGCACGTGACTCACCCGCCCAATTGCGAAATATAAGACGGAAGGACGTTTAGAAACTTACCTTTAGACAGTTTTATAGAACAGATAATTAATATATATTTTTATACTCGTATAATAACGTTCTGTTGATCGATCGACATTACGAAAAGCCTATTAACAACTTCCCTAATTTGAGGACAATTTGTTATATTTCGGCGTTTATGGCGGATATATGCACTGTACTGGCATTATATATATAATATACGCAAAAAGTCATAGTATAACCACTAAACACAATTGAATATTTAATTAAAAAAAATATGTAAAAATAGTAAAAGTATAAAGTACCCTGTATTACAGACTTTGAATTTTTGTGGTTTTTTCAAAACAGAAAACACTATTTTAGCTGCTTTTGTTAATTTAATATTTGAATATTAAATGCAATTTGCAATTTTAAATTATATTAATTACTATTCTAAATAAAAATGAATTTCCCTACAACGCACATATATAAGGGAATATTAATATTGAAAATTAAACAGAGAAAAACGCACGCAATTATCGTTCAAAATAAGTATTCCATTAATCCTTTTGTATTAATTGATAAAATATGAAAAAATTGAATAATTTTCCCATTTATTAGTCAAATAAATTGAAACTTTACTATAACTAGCTTTTAATAATATTTTATCACAATACGGTTTAACCTTTTCTTTATAAAGTTTATTTAATTAAATAAAGCAAAAAATAGAAAACGACACAAATTTAGCATTGTTATATATAAAAAAATAATAAAAACGGGTATTATAAATCCGATCCTACGTAGACGTTTGTCCATGGACGTAGGCCGACCCTTAACATTTTGGTTTTATTATCAATAAAATTGGTAAAAATATAAAATTGTTTCAATTGTAAATTATATACAAAGTTGTATATACCTTACCTATCCGTTTATTTGACGGTTTATATAGTCCGATATACATATTAGATTGTAAGATTGTACTATATATACGTATATCACGCCCCACGTGCAGAGATTTCAGAATTTGGGTGCAAAAGAAAAATAATATAAAATTAATTAAATAAAGCAAAAAGAAATAAATAGCACATATTTAGCATTTTTGTATATAAAAAAATCTTTAAAATTGTTGGAATAGAGGGAATCGCGGTCAAATTAACAATGGAGCGATGATCCACGTGCAATGCCGCACGGGCCAATTGCACGTGACTCACCCGCCTAATTGCGGGTATAAGACGGAAGGACGTTCAAAAGCTCAGCTTTAGATAGTTTTATCGAGGACACACAATTAATATTTTTATGTTCGTATCACAACGTTCTATTAATCGACCGACATTATGAAAAAGTTATTAACATTGATTAATTTTACGTAAATAATACAGAAAAAGCAAAAAAGGGATTAAACGTTAATACCGTTATTTTATAATTCTTAAAACCAACAGGATATCCTACGTAAAATTTGAAAAAAGCCCCTAACCAGTTAGGACTCTTTTACCGAACGGGTAACGCCTTTACATAGTATTACGTAAAAAAAGGAAATAATAACCGTTATTTTACAAATGTTCAAGGGTTTTTGGATTTGACCATTTAGGCAAACAACTTTATAAATTAATAAATAATACTAAAAACGGGTGTTATTGGACAACATACAACAAAATAAACGCGAAAAGAGGTTCCCAGGTTAGCGACGAACGCCATAATAGGGTATAAACCCTCCTCGATAGTATATCGTCGAAATTCCAGCTACCTTGATTGATAAAAAACCGGATTGACGCGGAATTCCTATATAAACCCTCCCACGAATTCCCGGAAAAACAGGAAAATGCTTTAATAGCTTAAAAAATATAAATCTTTAAAATATTTAGCCGATTTAGGGAGGACGAACGCGGAGAAACATTATAAACCACCTACCAAGAGGATTTCGAAAAATGGACTGGGAACCTGTGAACATGGCTAGCGCAGGGCTAATTATATTAGTCACCCTGCATCGAATAAATAAACAAATAACAAATAAAACGTATACGCGTTTATTATACACACAAAGCTTTATATATCACGTCTTTGTTCATAGTTTCAACAACAAAACAAATACGTCATATATAATCTAGCTTAGTGGTATAATGCACGTACCATAATCTATATCATATATACGTTGTTGAAATGCGTGGGTTCGAATCCCGTTGTGGTCGCAGATTTTCTGTGCATGCATAAGCACAATAGGCCGTTAGGCTCAATAGGTCGGCAGGTCAGTCACATGAATAAGGCCAAATCATGTGACGTGACCCCGCATTCCGGACATCCGGATCAAAGATCTGCACCTACGGATTCGAACACGTAATTCACAACTTAGCCTTAGATTAATTACCTTCATAACCTTTATCGATTCAACGATTCAATGAATTGATTGAACAACAATATATTATCTTAATTACGCGCTAGCAGACGGTTATCTGCCATTTCAACGTTCCATCAGCCTTATACGTGATCCACTTTTCCCTGCGTTCAAGATTAAGCTTATTCTATCTCGTAACCACCTCACAAATATTTCGGGTCGTTTTAAGGGTTTTCCAAATAAGTAAAAACGGATCATTACTTTTTTGGGTTACATCTTCCGGTATTTTATCCCTTTATAAACCGTTATTTTTATTTTTTATCAAGTTGGCGTTGCTTTTTTAAAACCAAAAAGGGCTTAAAAGTGGTTTAATCAAATTCACCGGTTATAAAGCAGTTATACGCCACCCAAATTAAATATTTTTTGCTGTAAACGCTTTCGACTTAGCTATATTATAATAAAAAAGGAAATTTCGTTCTCCAACAACTGCTAAACAGCAAAATTGGTTTACAAATCCAAATTAACGTCGATAAGCCTTTTTTAACGGCCCAAAATCTAATAAATCCAATAATTGAAAAACGTGCGACAAATAAAGGGGTAAATATAGGAGTTAAATGTTATTTTGGAAATAAAAGAGCATAAATTCATCCGTAACGTGTAATCCAAGGCCGTCGAAAGCCAATAACCGCTTTTCAAGGGTATTGGGTTAGGTATCCTAATAAACACTTTTTTTAACCATTTTATAGCCGTTTTATCATTTATCCACCCGTTTTAAATTGCATAAAATTGCCAATTATTGATAATGCCTAAACTTGGCGGGAATTATCATTATTATACTTTTTTTCTTTAAATATAGTAAAGGGAAGTATAATAGCCCCCGTAACCAATATAAATTCGATTATATTCGTCCAACCCCGCGTTGCGGGCTTTTTTCGCTGTAACGGCCGGATCCCGTCAAATTTTAATACCAGGGCGTTAAATCCTTTACCTTTTATTATACCGGTTTGGTCGATATTCCACCGATTCTTTTGGCTTTATACCGTTAATAACGGGGTTAATAATATAAAGCCATTATAATTTACATATTTCCGTAATAGCCCCATTAACCCGTAGATTTTCTATCCGACGGGGCCTTTGGGTCTCAAAGATTGGATAACGAACCAAAAAAGGGGTTATCCAACGTTTTCCAAAGCTTTTTATCTTTCCGGCGGTTTAAAGAATTCGTTCGGCAAAATAGCGTAAATTTTAATACGTTGGTGGAAGCCCTAAAACTGTTTTGGTAAATATTTAACAAGTTACCTGCTTTTCCGGGTCCGTACAAAGTTTTTAAAAAAGGTTTTACGCTTTTTTGTAAGGTTAAAACTCTTTAAAATTGATTCTAAAATGTAAACCTAGGTATACCCTATTTTCGGGAGATTTTTGCAATTGGATCGCCATAATTGACGTCGTTAATTGCAGATATAAGCTTATCTTTAGTCAATTGCTTTATTGGAAAACGGAGAATGAAGAACAGAAAAAAGTAAATCCAAAAGTGAAAAATTTGTCGAGATATTCATAAAAGAACATGAGAGGTGAACGTGGTTGTACAGTTATTT